>NC_089526.1:15100138-15344993 GCF_963924715.1 Thunnus thynnus | reverse complement strand
GAGACACAGTGCTACCGAGAGTGAAAGAGTTTGCAAAATGACTGGGAAAAATATGTAACCTTTCCCATCCACCACCTGTGCTGAGGGTGGGGGGAGGGAGAAAGAAGGAAAAGCCCAGCGTTCGTCCAACCGTGCTGTTGCAACAGGAAACAGGGGGCCATGACTAACATGACATGATGTGGAAAATAACCGACAGACTCAACCATGACAACATCTCATGGAGAGTGTCGGAGGCTTCGACTAGCAGCAAAGGTGGTCTATCACATGTTTATGCATCAAGCGGTTATCTGTGTTAGATTAGATGGATATAAAGAGTTAGATAAGGACAGTAAGTGCAGTAGATAAGGACATTTACAAGCAGGGCTGGATATTGAACCCCAATACCTTTCTGGTGCTGACCAAACGTGTTCACGGACTAATGAAAACCAGCCATAGTGGTACCAAAAACAGCCAAAAAAAAAAATCTTAATAGACTTATTATTTGATCAGACACTTTTTGCCAGTTTTAGACTCAGAGTTCTTACACATCTGCTTGTGTTTAGACATTTAAAATCTGAAATGAAGCTTCTTACATTAAAGTCCCCTCAAAATCTATCAAAATATGTTTTTCTTCTTGTTCCTACAGTTGAATTTTTGAGCTTCACTCGTGCAGAATGATGTATGTGACGAGTTTGACACCAGAAGGCTGTGTGTCACTTTCATCTGCTGAAAGTGGAAAGTTTCTCTGTGCTCATTAAAAACCTGATTTTAAGGGGGCGGGCCTATGAGAAGGATTTGTGACAATCACAAATAGTTTGGAAACCAATTCTGGTCCAATATTGAACTTCCACAAGCGTGATGTTGAAACCTGATGCCTGCAGTGCACAAACACTGAGAATAGACTTTACACTGAAGTAGGAGACATGTTGTGTCCAGCAGTTAAACTTTTGAAATGAAAAAATATTTGCAAATTTATAGAATCTGGAATTTTTAATGAGGGACATTTTAAGGATTTTAACAAGATAATTTAACTTTTTTTGTGGAAAAACCATATCAGACACAAATTATTATTCAAAGTAGCGTATTTTATATACATCTTAAAACATGTCTGGAGGGGATCTTTAAATAAAAAAAAGAAAACATTTATATTTGTCAAAGTGAGGTGTCGAACAAGTAATGGTTTTTATTTATCGGCGCTGTTATAAAACACTTAAATGATACCCAGCACCAGACACAAATAGAAACAATGACAAAAGATTATTTATTACTTCTGTGAAGCCTATTCATGATGCGCACAGTTAAAAGGTCTTAAAAAGCTTCTCTTCTTGCAAACCTTTATCAGTACTCTACTCTACTAGTACTCCGTATATCCAAGTGTAATTTCAGCTGCATATTTTAGTGATCGTCAAAGGAGTGAGAGCATTACACATGGCTTTGGCTCTCTCGGCCAAAGAGGGAATCCTTCTTGATTACTGGTCGGGGAGCAGAAGGGCGGGGATGGGAGTGGAAGTGAAGCGGTTAAAGGTCTTTGGCATTACAGCTGCAGCGGGTGGGTGGGTGGGTTGGTGGTCGGGTGGTGGGGGAGTTTATGTCGATCTGCAAGGGGACTCCAGAGATGGAGTGTGGGGAGTGTGCGTGTGTGTGTGTATGGAGGGAGGGGGCGAGATGGGGGACGCCCCCGCAGCTCTGCACATATGGATGAATCATGACTCACATCCCTCAGATGCTACTTCTCCCTCGCCACCAAACCTCTTACTCTCTTTTTCTGCCACTCCCTGAACTTAGCAGCAGAAATATTCATCTCTGTACTCTCTGACTAAATCTCGCAGCTGCTGTCGACCGTTGAGGAAAGCTCTGGTGTTGAAAGCATGAAGGAAAAGATTTGCTCAGTTGTTGGTCTGGTTTATGCTCCCTCTCGTGGGCCTCCCCACTTCCCGGCATGCTGCATGTGCTCTGGTATATGCATTAAGAAAAACCTACAGCTAGGCTTCCAATGAGAGGGAAACATGGGTACCATGGTCTAATTCTCTTAATTACACGGTGCCAAACATTCCCAATCACAGATGTTTAACCGTATAGCCAGGCCTGTATAGCACATGCCTTTTAATCAACCCCCTATCGGCAGGACTTGACTTAAAGGCTCTTAGGTGGAGCCGTGTAACCGTTTTTGTGGGTGTGGAGTCTGTAGAACATGTATGATTTAGATTTTAAGCCTAATAAACCTCTTGTGTGTCCTGTGTTGCAGGATGCTGTCAGAGCTGAGAGAGTGGTTCTGGCAGGAGCGGCTGTGGTTTCCAGAGGGCCTGGGCTGGGCCGACCTGGAGGATCGGGATGGACGAGTGTACGCCAAAGCCGGTGATCTGTGGGTGGCCCTGCCCATCGCCCTTATATTCCTCATTATCCGTCAGATCTTCGAAAGGTCAGTCCATTTTTCTCTCCATCTCACTCTGTGTCTTTATCCTGACATTTCGCTTTCTCTTCATTTCCAGATTCTCCTCTGTCCACTTGTCCTTTTTTTCTTGGCTGCTTCTTCTCTCTTTTTTTTATCTGCCCATTGGTCATCTCCTCCTCTGACCAATAATTGGATTATTTTACTTCAAAATGCAGTTTTTATCTCTTGCTCTTTTTTTTGTCAGCAATTATTTAATGTTCCTTACCCTCTGCCCTACTTTATACAAGTCCATGCTTTCAAGTGACTGTTTCAGTAGTACAGTGTTCCTGTTTCTAGTTGCTAATCAGTCGTTTCAGATGTTTTAGGTTATTTAGCAATGTTTTATTGCTAATGCCAATGTCATTATTGTTTTTTTTTATTCGTACGCCTCTCTAGTTATAGAGTTGTAAATTATAAAGACAAACAAACAGTGCTTAACAACATAAATCTGTTTGGATTATTTTCATGTGACTTGAATCACGCGATCATGTATATTACAGCTTTTTAACAACAACTTTTATGATGCTATTAGTCCTTTTTTGCTTATTTTTTTCACAAATTACTCAAAGAGTTTCCCTGGTTGCAACCTCCACTTTATCCCATGCTTCTTCAATTTCCTGCAGTTCCTGATTTCGCTTCATTTCATGTATTTTTTGTCTCATCTGAACAACCGTTTTGTGATTGCAGGAAGGTGGCTACACCTCTGGCCTCTCTCCTTGGGGTGAAAGAGACAGTACGGCTCAAAGCCCCTCACAACCCCACACTGGAGTCCTACTACTGTAACACTACCAAAAACCCCACACAGGTAGATGTTTGCACACACACACACACACACACACACACATGTACACACTCAAAAGACTACTGTGCTGTGTGTGCACAAGAAATGAATCATCTTCGTGTTGTTTTCAGACTTCTATAGCGAGTCTTTGCAAGCAGACCGGCTGTTCAGAAAGACAAGTGCAGCGATGGTTCAGGAGACGGAGGAACCAGGACAGACCGAGTTTGCTCAAAAAGTTTCGAGAGGCCAGGTAAACACACACACACACACACACACACACACACACACACACTCTTTTTAAACATATATGCACACACTGATATAGAGCTGCTGTATAGAGCAGGTTGAAGCAGCTGCCACCCTCGCGTTCCTCTGGCTATATGAGCGCATTTCTGAGGGCAAAAGTAGCCCTCTATTTTTAACATGCACTCATTACAATGCCACTCTGGTGCTACCGTGCCTGTTGCCCCTACTCTTCACACTCAGACACCCAAATCCGACCGTCCACACATCACGCTCATTAGCACGGGGGCCTCTGCAACAGGGGCTCTGTCACTACTGTCAGTTATTTTTACGTGTTAGCATTTGCTGTAGCAGAAGCAGAGCTAAACCAACACCGTGATCCGCTGATAATGCAAGGCCACGGAAGTTAGTGAGTCTCAGCTGGCAGGATTCACAGCATGGCAACAGATGACACCGAAATATATGTACAGAACAGCAGACAGACATTCACGTCTATAAGTGTGCCGTAAACAACAGTAGATAGCATGATACTGTTAGCGTTACTGCAAATATGCAGTTATATACAGTAGTATGTGTAGAAAAACACATGATGATGTGTTAAAGTGTTATTTCATCCCATATGTTGTGTTCAATGTGTAACTCCCCTGTAGTGATTCTCATTACCATTAGCTTCATTGTCATGGTCTTTATATGTGTTTAACAATAGATCCACAAAAGCTTTTTAGGCAACATAAAGGGTCAGTTCACTCAAATGACAAACACTATAATTTACTATTAACAGGTGTCATTGAAACTACATTGGACTGGGGAAGTAATCCCTATAAATATCATTTTGAGCATGTTTGATGGATTACCCACAGTAACAGGAATGTGTTTCTGGGAAGAGATGTTATTTTTTTTTCAACATAATTCTTCAATGCTGTGAGTAGAGTAGAAATGATTTATTGCTCAATAGAAATTCAGTAATGCGAAAGAGGACATGTAATGCTATCTGTTGTTGGATGTCTATGTTAAATATGGTCAAAGTTCCAAAACACGAGGTGAACATATGTAAAAATGTTCCCTGCAAGTCAACAGCCCAGGGCTTCATCCTGCTCTGAAAATGCCGTTTGCAAAGTCACGTTTACTTCCTCATCAAGATGACATCAAATTGTTCGTGCATGCCCACAAACAGCTGCCTCTGGATGTTTAAAATGTCCAATAAAAAATGTGAACATGAACTAATTTATCCTGTATGCAAAAGACATACTTAAACAGTCTTTATATCACAGAATAAACAAATACGTAGACCAATTTAAAAATTGCTACAAGGATCTAGTGGCTGATGTATGCCTATTCTATTTTGGAGGTACCGCCAATGGTACCTGGACCCTCCGAATGTCAAATGGTATTTCACACACTGGTGACATCCTACTACTGTTGTTTATTTACGTAGCCTCCGGAGCCGCTAGAAGTCTGCTGAGGGGCAGCCTCTGGAAACTAACCAATCAGAAGAGAGTTGGCTCATGACAGGAGCTAAAATGTCCTGTTTCAGACAGAGGCTGAACTGAGGGGCTGCATACAGAGCCAGTATAAGATCAATCAGGAGTTTCTTGAACTGTAAAAAGATATGCCAGTAGAGCCCAAGAATATACGTAAATATAGATCTAGAAATGTGCATGATATGTCCCCTTTAACGTATTTATCAGCTGTTTTGATAATCGATCATTTAAGTCAAGACAAAATGCAGAGCAATACCCGATTATAGCTTCTCTATCCTGATGATTTCCTGCTTTTTCTTCTTCGTATACAATAATAAACTGTTTCAGTTTTGGAGTATCAATCCAACAAAACAATTAATCTGAAATTGGAAAAAAAAAGAAAAGTTGAGGCAAATGAAACCAAAACTATCTGGATGGTAAGATACCGCTAAGAATAAGTGGGAGAATATGTTTTGTTTGTAATTAGGTGAACTGACCCTTTAATATGCCATAATGAACCAGAATTAGATGTGTATTTATGTGTCTGATCTATATATGTGTGTAAGTAAAGCTTTAAAGTGGATTGATGTTCTGCATACAGTATGATGCGCGTGTGTGCAAATGTGCATGTGACTGCTTGTTTGTCACTCGCTGGTTATGGTGTGTCTTTCGCTGCGTGTGTGACGGCATTTCTCCACTGAATCAATCTATTGTGTGTGTGCACACAACAGGCTTTCTGTGTCTCTTATTTCCCCCACTGGAGTATCACCTACTCACACACTCACTGTCTCCTATTTCTCTACATCCACCTTTTTTTTTGGTTTTAGTTTATTTTCTGTGGTCTGTGTGTCTGTGTGAAATCCCATTTTTCTCACCACCTGTATGAGAGGCTGCAGTGGGGATGACCCCTCACTGTCTCTGTTACAGGATATTAACAGAGAGGATACAGTCTGACAGCTCTCATTGTGTGTCAGTATGTTTGGCTGTGTGTGTCCTGATTTGACATTCTCGACGTAGTTCACCAGATTTTTCCAGGCCGTTCATTCAGCCTTGCCTTTCTTTCCATCTTGTGTGTTTGTGACTGTGGGCGAGAATTTTTTGTGTGTATGTGTGTGTGTGTGTGATGTGTTTTTTGTGTCTGCTGGTAGAAAATGTGTCTATTGTCTTTTTCCCCATTGACTGAGTAGAGAGTGTGTTTGTATGTGTGTGTGTGTTCTCTTGCAGTTGGAGATTTACCTTTTACCTTCTTGCTTTCATTGCTGGCCTGGCCGCCCTCATCGATGTGAGTACTGCCATGTTAACCTCGACCCCTCCTCCTGTCTCTTTACATCCTCATTTGTCACCTGCCCTGCCATCGTAACTTGACAGTTTCCATGGTAGTTTGTCTTTTTTAGCTGTGATAACATCACCTCTCGCGTTATCAGAAGGGCAGCGTTGACTCATTGCTATGCTGAGTCAGTTGATATAAATACACCTGTCGAGCTCTGCTGTCTCATTCACGTTGCATCTCTCCTTCCAGAAACCTTGGCTGTATGACCTGCAGGAGATGTGGCAAGGCTTTCCTGTGCTGGTACGTCTCTTGGATGGCTGAGTACACTGAATGCATGAAACACAAGGCGCCCTCCTAATACAGAGTTCCATCTAGAGCTGAAAAAAGGAGTAGATTCATCAATCGACAGAAAGTTAGATAATCGGCTCATTGTTGAAAGGATAAGGCTGATTTTCTATATTTTTGTTATTGTAGACAAATATCACATGCAGAGCCAAAACAAAGTATTGTGTGTGTATCCAAAGTCAGATATTTCTTATTCCTCTGTGCCGTAGACCTCTGTTTATGGCCAAAAACTATTAAAAACATGTCAGTGAGCCACACCGCTGCACCAAGTGACATGATCCTTCACCACAAAGAGTTTGGATCACGTTTCAGCCTAAGGAAAGCAGTTCCTTCAAAGGTAAATGCCACTGGGCGTGTGCGGGAACTTCGCTAGCTTGTTGTGCTACAGATCACAACCTCTTGACATTGCGCAAAACTGTAAATTACAACTTTAGTATAAAGTCAACAGCTAATGATTTGTAGCACAACAAGCTAGCAAAGCTCTGTAAACAGAACTGCTTTCTCGCACATTCTCAGTGGTGTCTGCCTTACACGTCACTACTGTCCAGAGGCTGAAAACATGATCGCTGTTATTAGTCTTCGGAGCCGTTTCTAAACAAACTACCATAACATAATCGCAGGAACATGTCACCCAGTGCAGCGGTGTGGCTCATTGGTGTATTTTAATAGTTTTTGGACAACAACAGAGGTCTACAGCACAGAGGAATAGAAAAAGATAGATATTGTTGGTTTGGTTCTGCACATGAAATTTGTTGACAATAAGAAAGACATAGAAAATCACCAGCCATATCTTTTAAATCATTTTTTAAGCAAAGATGCAAAAAATTTGGATTCTCAAATATCAATATTTACCTTTTTCTTTAGTCCTTCATGATAAACAACTCAAATCTTTGGGGTTGTTAGCCAGACGAAGAAAGCTATTTGAATGTGTCAGCTTTTGATGGACATTTATTCACTGCTTTCTGAAAGACTTTTTTAATTACTTGCTGACCTAGTTTGCAATATTTTGGTGCAATATTTTATATTGTGAAAATATATGGATTGTGAAATCAAACATCTGCTTCCTCTCCTGCAGACTCTCCTTCCATCTCAGTATTGGTACTACATGATCGAGCTGGGTTTCTACGGCTCTTTGCTCTTCAGTGTGGCTTCTGACGTCAAACGCAAAGTAAGTGGATTTATCTGCTCTTCCTTAGTTCATCAAGTGGTGGAAAACAAAATACATTTCATGGGAACAGACAGAAAAGATACACAAGATTTCCTGAAAATGAAGCACACTTTTTGCACAGGGCAGTTTTTTCCTTTTATATGGTTATTAAATCAAGATCAAGAAGAAGACAAACTGTTCTGACTATCTGATCAATCTGACATCTGGCTTGGACTGTGAGTGGACATTAGACTGTTGTTACACGTGTGTCTGAATGTGTGTGTGCGTGTGTGTGTGTGTGTGTGTGTGTTTGGACTTTGCTCAGCTTGGGTCAGCTGAACACAGTGGGGGAAATCTTGCCAAAGGGGCACAGTGCGTTCCTGCTCCAACACAATATTCCAACCTAGATGCCTCTTAAGCAGGATTTACTGTAACACACTCAGACCTGCTTAAAATACGCAACACACAAATATATGTTCTCCAAATGTTCATTGCCCCTGCATGAATAGTTTGTCACCCTTTGCCACTTTTTTAGGACTTCAAGGAGCAGATTGTCCACCATGTAGCGACCATTCTCCTCATCAGCTTCTCCTGGTGTGTAAACTACATTCGTGCTGGAACTCTCATCATGCTGGTGCACGACTCCTCTGATTACCTCCTTGAGGTAAATATCTCTCCAGAGCCTCAACTCAGTACTTTTTATTCATTGTATTTTGATTACCTCACTTCCATTTTGGCAAACAAACATGTGACTGCAATCAGCTGACATGTGACCCATGTACCTTCACAACCAGTCAGCTGTTAATGGTAACGTGAGGAACTATATTCAGAATCATGCAAATACAATAGATATGAATGGGGCCACTGTAAATGTTTACCACACCTTTATATATGTTGATGTCATTTATCTCTACCAATAAGAATAATGCCACTGACCCTGTTGACACTTAAGTTTTGATCACAAATAATTTAATGAGTGCTATAAAACTATAACTGAAATAAATTTAGACAGTAGCAGTAAACTTGTGATACACTGCCACCTGGTGGGGAAAACAACACCAAACTACTCAACTAGACACAACAAGTTTCAGATCATTGTTTAGCTGTACAGCTGCAACTTTACTGTTTTGCTTCACTCTCAGTGCTCTCATGGTGTCATTTTTGGTGGCAGCAGGCAGCTGTTTTCAGTGAAAAAGCCCCAAAAACTGTACACTACCTGCTCAACATCAAACAGCTAACAGACACAGATAGCAACTCGCTGGTGAACATCTAAAGAGACGGTATACTTCTCTCAGGAGTCGGTAGAGATCAAAAGTGAGTGGATATTGGACTCACATTCATCGGGTGGACAGAAACATGACTCCAAATGAGTGACAATGTTTGTTGTGTCAATAAGCAACTGTTTGCTAACAAGTTCAACATCTATTAAAAGGTGATGAAATGTCAATGTTGTGCTCACAACTTGTTTCCGCCCCCAAGTGGCCAAAAAATCAGTTATTGCAGGTTCAAGGATGAGTCATATCCTTCTAGCTTTAAGTCAAAACGACGTCTATCAGACAGTTCCTGAATAGAATAACGGTATCTTGATTTTTTTTTCATGTCTGACGTTTTATTCTTCATCACTGCGATTTGAACTAGTGTCACACAAACTGTTTTCTCTTATGATGTGATGTTATGTGAGTCTATGTTGTCTTTTGTCTTAAGTACATCCTAAAAACATTTTGTCAACTACTTGTTTATGGGATTCTGTTGTCTACATTCAGTGCTTGTATTGTGATATTTCTTCATGTCAGACAATGAAATCTGTCCCCATCTTGTTGAATGGTTGGTCTGTGAAAACACCAGGGACAATGATGGAAATAAGTCCAGCACTTCATTGTTCTATCCCTGACAGCGTCTGATGTGTTATATTTTAAATATATCAGACCTAAATCTAAACTACACTGGTTGTCTGCAACTTTCCTGTTGAGCTCATTGTCTTTCTCTTTTCCTCTGACAGTCTGCAAAGATGTTCAACTATGCTGGGTGGCGAAATGCCTGTAACTACATCTTCATTGTATTTGCTGCAATCTTCATCATCACTCGCCTTGTCATCTTCCCCTTCCGGTACATGTGACATCAGCACGGACACAGACAATATATTACTAATGTATTTTATGCTTTTTTCATAACTACTTAGTTATCTTTTCCTAACTCACTCTCTCTCTCTCTCTGCAGGATTATTTACTGTACGTGGGTATACCCAGTGACTGTCTATGAACCCTTCTTCGGCTATTACTTTTTCAACGGTCTTTTGATGGTACTGCAGTGTCTACATGTCTTCTGGGCTGTCCTCATTGTACGGATAGCAGTCCGCTTCCTCACAAACAATGTAAGCAAGCATAAAGAAATCTACATGTAAGGTTCAAGTGTCTGTTTATTAATACAAAAAATAATGGAAATGTCAGCGCTCACATCGTCATCATCCAGCTTAGATTTGTTTGATACATTTTATCAGATACTTACAAAATACTTACAAAAAACACCTTCCCATTCCCTTGAATGAGAAAGAGTGACAAAACTTTTTTGACTGGTACTGTATGTCAGTAACTCTGCTGCCAGGCAACATCATATCTTTATAAGATAATCATTTAAAATTAGGGACAGCAAGTCTTTACGTAGCTATATATAACTTTCATATGATTATTCCTGAGTGGCAAAGCTTACAACAAAAAGTAAAGGGTGGAAAAAAGTTGGAGAAAGTGTAAAGGTGGGAGAGAGGCAAACCAGATGCTATTTTCAGTTTTCAAATGAATATAGTATCTATTTTATCTATTTTTTAAAATAATTTAGAAATGAAACAATTAATAGATTAGTCTATCATCAGAGAATTAATCAGCAACTATTTTGATATTTGAGTAATTGTTTCAGTTATTTTTCCAGCAAAATTACCATAATTTCACTGTCAAATGTGACTACCTGATGCTTTTGTCTGTCATATTTGAAAATAAAAAGGATATTTTTGGACTGTTGGACAGATAAAATGACACTTTTTTCGAGGTTTTGTAAAATTATAACAGGGATTTTTCACTTTTTTCTTACATTTTAGACTAAAAGATTAATCAATCAATCGATAAAATAATCTGCTGATGAGCTTTACATCTCTTGGATCTCTTTGATGATTTCAAGTCAGTTGCAGGTGGATTAATTATTCAAAACAGATTATAAAACTGTATAAATACCTACAAAGATGAAATAAAATATACCACAAAAAAACCACAGGATAACCATAAATATAGGTACATTTAACATAAGAATATATTCTATAAAAGTATATATTCATGTATGCAGCTGGACAGTTTGAGATTGTCCTGACGTTGGCCAGAGCTCCAGCACAGTTTGGAGCGGAAGGTCTTCTTGATTTATGACGTGCTTCTAAACGGCCTCCTCTCCTCACACTCTCTCTCTTTTTTTTCTCTCTTTCAGGAAAAAGTGGACGATGCAAGAAGCGACAAAGATGAGACAGATGAATCAGAAGAGGAAGAGGAAGTGGAGGTTAAAAAGGACATGAAGAAAAATGGACCGGTGCAGAATGGCTACACAGTCTACAACAACAACCACAGCAAGACCGAGTGAAAGCAAACAAGTGTCAGGACGAAAGAGTGTGAGAAGGACTCATATCCCTCGGTGGGGGAGCGGGAGGGAGGGATAAAAAGAGAGAAAGAAGAGGGGATGTAGGTGAGGAATGGGGCAAGTCATTCCCTAAAACCAAGGAAATTTGACACTGTTACTTTCGCACAACGTGAAAAAAACACACTCACACACAACTCATTTTTAGAGGGCACAGAGATCTAGCGGATGATATACACACTACATTAAGTGGCATGGCTTTTTCGCTTTGTCATCAGAGAAATGTATCATTGTCAGTGTGTCCCCAAAATTTCAAAGAGGCAGGGATGAAAATGGAAAGTGTGGGGAGGACACGAGGGAGGGGGAGTGATGCTGCTTCTACTATAGCTTTTCTTGTTCTAACTGTGTGCCTTATAGCCTTTTTCCATTGGCACTTTTGGCCGTGCCGAGTCAAAAACCACGCCGCATTGATTTGCAATTCCATTACCGGTTTAAACGCACTAATTCGCGCCCGAGATGGACCATCTCCGAGTTCAGGGCAGCGAGCAATGAGATTTTTAGGAGTAAGGGGTCAAGGGTGTGTGTCGTGTAGGATGCTGTTAAAGTGGGTGTGTGTCGTGTAGGTCTGCAAGACTGCAGATAGACCCTTCTTGTTGTAATGGAGATGCAAAAACCTGCCGCGTGGGGCTGACGGAGTGAGTCAAAATGAGTCAAGCCAAGCCAGCACGTGTATGGAAAACCCCCAGTAGAGCCAACTAATGGCCATTTTAAAGCTTTCTGCTATACTCATGTGTTGCTTTATTCCACTGTACTTTTCTTTTCTACTAAAAGAACAAAGTAAAGGTGAGTTTTATGAAAGTGAGGCAATAGGGCATTTACTTCCCTAATATTTCTGTCTATGCAATAAGTGTTTGTTCAGCTATTGCGATGTCTTTGCACAAACCTACAGTGTCTCTTATATGATGTAATAACTCGCAGTAAGATTGTGTGCCTGCTGCTGCTTTTACAGTCTATAAAGTCGTCTGCCTCGTGAGCTTCACAGCAAAATTTGGTTTCAGTTTTGTAGATAAACAGCATCTTAAAGAAAAATCTTAATCCAGCATAGCTCATTGTGTACAATCCTTGCTTCCACAGGAGATGTCTGAGCCGCAAAGCGTGCAGTTCTCAGTTCTCTGCTTAAATAGTCCCACAGTTTCAGCGCAAACACCGCAATAGAATCACAGCTTCCTGCTAGCTTGACAGAGCTGAATGTTTTTCCCTCTCTCTGGTTTGGCTGAAGCAGTTTCATCCAGTCGAGTCATGAACCGTGCTGATGATGCCACCCACTGCAAAGCGATGACGCTCAAGAAAAAAAATTCTTTGCGAAGGTGGATTGCTCTGTTGAAATGCAGGCGAAATAAGGACCACATTTGTTCAGACCACTGCCTAGTAGCCCAGGTTATGTTTGTTAACCCTGGGTGAGAATTTAAGTGTTGATCTAGATGAATGATTTTTGGTATGATTCTGTGTATGAAACAGGTTTACAGGTGTGTTATTTCATGTTAGTACCAAGGAGGTAAAACATATTGAAATCAGGCTTTTAGCAGTTCAGTATTTTGAGGAATTGATGAAATGATGAGTGTTGCAGTTTTGTTGTTATGCTTTAAAGTTTTTTTTATGTCAAGTGCCTTATCTGTAATGTATGGGAAGCTCTCTCTCCTTTCTTCATGTCCTCTTCTGTTCTTCTCTGTCTCCACTTCACATCACAGAGCCAACAGCAAGACAAGCATGTCCTCACTCCCCCACTTTTCTCCTATTCTTACCTGTTCTCATAAATTACCTTCCTTCCAAACATAGCCCTCATTCCACCATCACCACGTTCTTTTATTTTTTACTAACCCAGACCAACCAGCAACCTCTCTTCCCCAGTGATACAGAAGAATCAGCTGTGTCCTGATTACAGTGTTATTATTGTTTTTTTTTTTGTTTGTTTAATGATGCCTAAGTATTGTTATTAATAATAAAAGCAAAGATCATGAATCACAATGACAATCATGTGAAGTTCTCTTTTCTTTAAGCATCATGCAAGAAACCACACACATTAAATATTTAAGTTGGTAAATTACAACACGTCAAAATAAAAAATTTGAGCTGCTGTGATTGATTGCCAAAAAGTTTTTCTTCTTGTTCTTAAAGTGTTTGACCTTTACTGTGCTGAATGATGTAGGTGCAGAGTTTGACACTAGAAAGCTGTTTTCGCTTTCATCTTCTGAAAGTGGAAAGTTTCTCTGTGCTCATGTACTGCCTGATGAGTACTTTTACTTTTGATTTTAAAACTTCTGCGCTTCCCCTCAAGTAGGCTCATAGTATGAATGCAGGTATTTTAACATATTGTTAGATATTACTAATTTTACTTGTGTGATGCCAAATCCAGTGTGTTTTAACTGTACTGTAACTTCAAAGTAGAAGAGTAAAAAACAAAGTAAAGAGTAAAGAAGCATTAATGCTTTCATTATTAAACCACAAACAAATCAGAGGCTGTAACGTTTCACACAAAACAACAGTCAGGTTCCCACAAGAATACTGAAAGAGGTCTTCCTTAGTGTAACCATTCTTCCTGTTCATACTGATTATTAAAAGATCCCCTGCAAATGCTCTTTCAATGTAAGTGATGGGGGCTGAAATCCACAGTGTGTCCACACAGTCATTTTATGCAAAGATGCATTTAAAAGTTAAGCTGAGGCTTCTATGAGGCTTCAGCAGTCTGAGTTAGTCATATCAAGTGGATATACTTGATCCACATTAATAGTCTTTTTAGCATCATATTCCCTCTTTGTGTTTCCCTGTTGAGCTGCAGTGGAAGTTTAGTTACAAAAAGAGGGACTTTGGCACTAAAAAGACCGTAACATTGGTATCTAATTGATTTGACTCATTTGGATGACTAATGCATAAACCTATAAATACATTTTTGCACAAAAAGAGGCTTGTGGATTTTGGTCTCCATCATTTATATTGTAAATACATTATGAAGGGATCTTCTAATGGCCAATATGAACACAAGGAATGATAATGGCAAGAAAAATCTATTTCAATGTTCATTTTGGGCACCCGACTGCTGTTTTAGGACAGCCTTGAAAAATTGTGAACCCGTCCTTTAACTGTTCAAACCTGCTGACCCTCTGCTGGCTGGGCGGAGCAAAACATGGATTTCCCAACATTTCACGTCATTTGTATCTGACTTGATGTCCAATAGCATGAAAACACTGTAGACAGCCTGAGCTCTGCTAACCTGAAACGCCATCTTAAACAGAAAGGGGGGTTTAAACCGGGAGAAAACAGGAAAAGGGGGGGCTCTGAAGAAGATAACCCGTTATTTCTGACTGTTTTTAAACCCTCTGGTCGCTCTGGAGTAGTACTGGTCATGGAGTTGGGCTTTTATTACGCGAAGTAAAGGCGCATACGCGAGGAAATTGTCAGGGAGCTGGTTAGCATCTAGCTAGCTAGCAAGGGGGAGGGGGTTCGAGGATATTTTTTTTCCCGCAGCCGAAGTAGTTTGTTTATGTTATTCCAGACGGACATGTCATCTTCAAACCCAGGTAAAGTACCTCAAAAAGTCACAGCGATAATGTTCTCGCATAGCACTATGCAGCTGACGACATTTTGTGAGCGTTTTCTGTCGTGAAGTCAAAGCGGACACTTTCCTAAAGATAGCGTGACAGCAGCAGCTAACTTAGCTTAGCAGCGCAGCTAATGCCACAGCAGGGCTAACTGGTTGCATAAGTGGTAGCCAGCTCACAGAGGCTATATCAGCCTGGTTAATAAGTTAGGCAGCTCTTTTGTAATATTTTTTTGCTTGCCCAAATGACGTTTTGGTAAGAAATTAAATTTAAGTTAGCTGACTGCCAAGTTGCGGTTGACTGGCTCGCTTTATTTGTTTCTGTTATGCTTGCAGTTTTTTGAATGTTAGCTCAGTGTCGTGCTTGTCTGATCTATACATCCTTCAAAGTCAAATAAAGAATACTTTATATATAATTAACATCTAGCTACAGGCTTATAACGTGGGGTCTGAAGTGAAACTAACGTCTGCCGTGTGCGTTACCGCAGATTTGGTGTCTGTTGACTGTAGTTTAGTTTCTTTTTGCTGTAGGAAATCACCTGTCACCACCGCTACATTACGTCTCTGTCTCTCTCTGTTATAAATAGAGTTGCCAGACCCAAACCTGGGTATGGGGGCGAGTGGGACCCAAGCAAGTGGCGGGGCCGTCGCACCAAAAGGGACCAACAAAAGACGAGCAGCGTAAGTGTGTGTGTGGTTGATGAATTTCGTGCTAATATGTCGTATGTTGTTGTGTGTTTGCTGACTGGTGTAGTTTTGTTTTGACCGTAGGAGAGTTATTGTGTGAAGGTACTCATGTGTTTCTCTTCTTCATATTGCAGGCCAGATTTCGATGATGATGAAGGAAGCAAGTTGTTCAGGTAACATTTGCCACAAGCTGTTTCATAAAGCAATATAAGGTGCGATATCAAGTGTTTTGAATTGTCAGTGCTGCTGAGATAACGAGCCATGTGTTGTCTTGTGTTTCCTCAGGTGTGACGATGAAACAGGAGGCTCCAATGACAAAGAGCGCTTTGCCAGGTAGGAGGATGAATGGATGAATTAAGAGAAATATGTGTAGGGGAGCAATATCGTTGATGCAACGGTTAGCCTATGCTGCTCTCCCTCTCCTTTCAAAGTTTTTTTTTTTCCCCTTTACACTCCTTTTTTTATTTCGGTAGTGATTTTTGGGTCTGTGTTTTAGTGGGTTGGTTTCATTTCCAGGTTTTTGGAAGAAGATCAAAGTTTTGCAGATAAGGAAAAACTAGCCAGGTATGGCCTTGTACCACTGTGGAAGGCTCCCTCTCCTGCTTGTATTCATATCAATATTGAATGCACTGATCAAATACTATCCTGTCCTGCTGGGACCCCAGCACATTGTCATTTTGACCCGCACAAAATTACCGGTATATTTCACCGCTATATGCGTCTGTTTTGGTGCCTGTGAGAATGTTATGCTTCTTTGACCAAGGCAGCCGGTTGTCTCTCTCAACCCACCACTGTGTTATGTGTCACTAACCGCTATGCCGTGTGTGAGTCGGAGACTTGACTTTGGTAATCCCTTCCTCTTGAGCAACTGTCCTCTCTGTCTCTTTTCTCTCCCCCCTCTCAGGTTATCTGAAGGGTCTTTCTCTTTCTGCACTTGCTCTCTTTTGTCACTCCGACTGGCCTTGAAAGACCAGATTCTCTTGCTTTTTCACTATCATTTTGACAGATCATTGACTACAAGTTATTGTTTTGTGCGTCCATTATTTCTCTCACCCTCTCTCATTCCCACCTCTTCTTCCCGATTGGCATACTTACATTGCAACATTAACTCTAAACTCTACTCCATGTTGTCCACCTGCCCGTCTTTTTCCCCCATCTCGATCCCTCCTATCCTCTCCACCTCTGCTTCCCTCCCTCGCTCCCTCACTTCAGGGAGAACCACAGTGAGATTGAGAGGCGGAGGCGGAACAAGATGACTGCCTACATCACAGAATTGTCAGACATGGTGCCCACATGCAGCGCACTAGCACGGAAACCGGACAAACTAACCATTCTACGAATGGCTGTGTCCCACATGAAGTCTCTGAGGGGGAGTGGAAACACCAATGCAGATGGGTCATACAAGCCTTCGTTTCTCACTGACCAGGTATGAGCAACGGAGAAAAGTGTATAAAATGAGAGAGGCTCACGTGTTAATTTTTTTTTTTTTTTTTTTTTGCCATCAAATCTGAATGTCTAGAATTCACACCAACTCTAGTAAGACATGTTCAGTATCTAGGCCTCACAGTCGCTGTGAAGGTAACACAATACTTATCTGTGCTTAGTAGAAATCAAGTGAAAGAGTGAAAGTATCACCTTTTTATTTTTGACACTTAAGTAGCTAAGGGTCAGTCGCTATTTTCTTTCACTATTTATGGTGTAATCTAGCTTTGTATGTCAAGACATTCTTTCTCCACACAACTGCTACCCTTTCTTCTAGATCCACAATCAGCCAGTAGATTGTTCAAAAACAAAATTTGTGAACATGCATTGGCTGTAAGTGAGCCACTACAGTGTAGTTAGCAGTTACAAAGACCAAGGAGCATAAAGAATCAGGTATTCTAACTTTGGAGAAAAGGGGGGGAAATGGCAAAAAAGGAAAAATGATTTTTGAGATTCATGTTCCATGACAGACCTCTTATGCTCTCTGCTTAGCCTGACTTTGATGTTATCTGTCTGCAGGAGCTGAAGCACCTCATCCTGGAGGCAGCTGATGGCTTCCTGTTCGTGGTGTCATGTGAGACCGGCCGCATTGTTTACGTCTCCGACTCTCTGACACCTGTCCTCAACCAGTCTCAGTCTGAATGGCTCGGCTCCTCCCTTTACGATCAGCTCCACCCAGATGACACAGAAAAACTGAGGGAGCAGCTCTCTACAGCTGAGAATAACAACACAGGTACAAATCATATGCACAAATTGGGTTTGTATATTACCTGTTAATGTATAAAGGTGTGTCCACTTTGTAAATATGAAAAAATGTTGTCACATGTGCACCTTTGTACACCCATGACTGATTCAACTCCATCTCTTGTTGACCTATAAAGGGAGGATGTTGGATTTGAAGACAGGAACAGTGAAGAAGGAAAGCCAGCAGTCCTCAGCCAGAATGACTATGGGAGCTCGTCGTTCTTTCATCTGCAGAATGAGGTGCGACTTTGTGTAGTTAACTGTCCAGTTCATTATTTACGTTTATTGATATGTGTACCTGGATGCATAAACTGTTCATGTGATGGCCTGGTTATGTTTGCAGGTGTGGCACATGTCCGGTGGAACCGTTGTCGATGAACAGACTGAACTTCCTTAGGAATAGAAACAGGTAACTAAAACCGTTAAGTTCTTCTTACATTTTTCACGTTTGTTGTAATGTAGACAGATTACTGCCTAGAAGATGTCTTATTGCTACTGGAGTAGCCCAGTACCAATAAGACGTATGTAATTTGGTCATTGCATCCATAACATGACTGATTTTTATGGTGTATTTTACATGGTGCATTTCTCCTTCACCTTAGGAATGGTTTGGGTACAGCAAAGGAAGGAGAACCCCAGTACGTAGTGGTTCACTGTACAGGATACATAAAGTCCTGGCCCCCTGCAGGTAAAACTAATAATTTTGTTTATTTCAAGAACATTGACACAGACAACTTTGTTTCATAATATGGCTAGGACCTGTGTAGGATGCTAAATTTCTTAATTCCATTTTCACAAGTTATACTCTGTGGCCCATGCTGACATAGTTTTTGCGTGTTTGTATTATAGGAGTATCGTTAACGGATCATGAAGCAGACAACACTCAGAGTCGCTACTGTCTAGTTGCCATTGGGAGATTACAGGTATGACAGATGTTTTGTGTGTAGAGGTCTCCACATCTGTATTTTGCTCTGACGCACCAAAGAATGACAAATCATTTCATCATCCAAGTTCTTTATTGAGCACTATGAAATTGATACAAGGGAGAAAAAGTTAAATATGAAAATGTAACGTTTGGTATGGATCATTTCACTTTACTTGCAAATTCTTCACAATTGTTGAGTCACCTTTACTGGTGACAGTGGAGACATGTATTCTGTTGAAAGTGTATATCTACTGCAATACAGTATTTTATGGTTGCACTCCACAGTCTTATCTGAAGTAGATTACGTCTGTTGTTTGCACTGTTACATTGTGTTTTGAAATCATTTTTGCCTGTTGGTTGTAAAACATTGATAATATTCATGACTTTTACAAAGTGTGCTGCCATAAATATAACCATATTAAGTTGAAAAAGTAACATTTGAAAATATGCAGTGTGACTGTAAAGAACCTGTAAAACTGTAAAGAAGTTTTTTTTTGTTTGACCCATTAAAAATCATGTTGATAGACTGTGTATTTCTTTTGCAGAGTATTGTATTTTTGCCAAAAATAGGGTTTTGTCTTTATATTTTCTCTTCAGGTGACTTGTTGTCCAGGTGACACAGACATGAACAGTATCAGTGTTCCAGTGGAGTTCATCTCACGCCATAACTGCCAGGGCATGTTCACCTTTGTCGACCACCGCTGCATGGCTGCTGTCGGCTACCAGCCCCAGGTAAACCTCACAGCTGGTGGAGATGTCAGGGCCAGCTGCCAGACACATCGGACACATTAATGCTGACCAGACAGCGTCCTCTAACAGGCTTTGTGCCAGAAGTTGGTGTTAATGTCTTACAAGCTAAAGGAGGTTGTATTATCTGCTGTGTGTTACAGGAATTATTGGGGAAGAATATTCTAGAGCTCGCTCACCCAGAAGACCAAGGCTTACTGAGAGACAGCTTCCAGCAGGTAGGGCTGTCCGAATGTATGCAGCTGTTTGAAGACTAATTTTCACTTCTGTTTATCTCTGTGGATTAGATAAACCTAATTTTCCCAGCTATATTTCTCCTGGGGAAGATGGTTTCTTGGGGCCATTCTATATATACACGACCAGGTTTCATATCAACTTTTTACATGTGTG
The DNA here is from genome assembly GCF_963924715.1 of Thunnus thynnus. Classification (NCBI taxonomy): domain Eukaryota; kingdom Metazoa; phylum Chordata; class Actinopteri; order Scombriformes; family Scombridae; genus Thunnus; species Thunnus thynnus. The sequence goes on along the minus strand of NC_089526.1, from coordinate 15,325,158 downwards.
CATATGTATGACAGCATGGGAAAGTTTTACTGTGACAGTAGTGCACTGAAATGAAAGAAAAGAGAATCGTGGAGTTTATATGGTTTATATACATTGCATTATGTTGTCAGCCTTGATGATGCTTTATTCTACTGTTTATTTTACAAGAAGTGGCAGGCTGTATTATTCTATAATATTAAGGGTGTAATGGTACACAAAATTCAGTTTGGTATGTACCTCGATCATGGGGTCATGGTTTGGTATGTTTTTGGTACAGCAGAAAATAAAGAAAGGTAGAAAATTACATTTTGGTCTTTAATTTTGAAAAATGTAAACATCCAATAATGGCTCATTGGCCGTAACTATTACTGAAGTAGTTTAGTTGTGCTGCAGTGGAAAAAGAAAACAAACATGTTTCTGTGTCTTGCAAGGAGTCGGGACACCTGCTGAAAGCCGTTTTTTGCTAACCTGACACGCCAGATGGTTTGTTACACAGAACCATCTGAGAAGTCACACTGGGAAACTGTTTGGAAAACGGCAGACATTTTCAAAAAATATTCGGCAGGTGATTGGATGTCACCGTCTTACCTTGCGAGGCAGCTGAAGTCGTGAGATCACATTCATGATCGTGCAAAAATCCGCATAGGACACTGATTGGTCCAAACCGCCGGTGGTTCGGACACCAGCGCAAAACTTGAAGCCTGACAAGATGGATTCTCGCGTGATGTCTTGATCTCGCAAATCAAGCTGCCTTGCAAGCTAAGTTTTATGCTGTACGGAGATGCTCTGTCAGTTGTCAGCCTGTGTTCATATAAACATATTTCTCATAGATTATGAGAATACATTAGTATTACTGCTGAGCATGTGGGCCTTGTGTCGGCAGGTGGTGAAGCTGAAGGGCCAGGTTCTGTCTGTGATGTTCCGGTTCCGCTCCAAATCACGAGAATGGATCTGGATGAGAACCAGCTCCTTCACCTTCCAGAACCCGTTTTCAGAGGAGATCGAGTATATCATCTGTACCAATGTCAATGTCAAGTGAGTCACACATTCAAGACTGATTTTTACCAATACTGGTGATTATGTAACACGATTACACAATCAAATACAGCACATAATGAAACCATTGACGTTTTGAAATGTGGCTGTTGTGAAAGATCTCTCTGTCTGAATGCTCACCCACCACCATCAAGTTCCTCTCACACCCTCACCACAACCCCTTTTTAAAAAATAAAAAAAAAACACAACTGATTACTGTCTCCCTGATCACCTCTCCTCTGCATCCATCTCTGATTGTGGGGCAGTAGAAACTCAACTCAGGATCCCCTCACCCCCATCTCCTCCCCAGGGGGGTCGCTGCCCCCCTCCCTGGGTCAGGGCAGCCCAAACGGCCCTCCTGTGGTGCTCAGCCCGGGGCAGGTGGCCACCAGGTGAGACCAGGCCTGACCTGACTATCCTCCCCCTGCATGGGAGAACGGGGGCTGCTTTTTCATGGGAGACTACTACTGTTTCCAGCAAGCTACAGTCCTCTTTTTTTATTTCTTACTTTCTTCTTTTTTTTCCCTGTAGTGTTGGAATAATAGTGCTGTTGTCTTCTAAGAAGCATGTCTAATTGTTGGTCTCTTATGGTTGGTTGTAAATATGCATACTTTTAACACACAGCCCAGGTGGTGTAGCATGTTAGTGGTATATACAGTATGTATTCCCATAACAGACTCTCAGCTGAAGCGTGTCACACCCTTCCTCTTTTGTCCTCATTCCTCTTTTATGTTGCCATGGTGATCGGTGGCGGGTTGAATACTATTTTGTCAGCAGGTGTTTGGGATTTCTCACTCAACAGTGGAGGGCATGGAAATGGAAATGAGGCTATTTTAAACCTACTTCCAATCAACACTCTCTCGCCTCTCTTCCTTTTGTAGGCAGCTGCAGCAGCAGCAGCAGGCGGAGCTGGATGGAGGTGGAGCACGAGACTCTTCTCTGTACGAGGCAGGACCAATCACCCTCTCACAGGTGAGGACATGCACATGTGTGGGCACATGAATGTACCGGTTCAGTTTGATTGAACCATAGACTCTGTCCTGTTTCACTTGGGTCTCTTTCTGTTGCAAATGATCAGGGACTGTATTCACAAACATTCTGAGAAAACTATTGAGAGCTCCTAACTTAGCCTAAAAAATTATAGCAAGAAGTCCTAGTCAGGAAAATTCTCAGAGCAACTCTGACTCTATCATAGTGAGGAGGTGTGGTTGACCCCATTGCATGTATGACTCATTCTTTCATAAGTTGCGGTTGGTTGATCCAAAAAAGAAAGAAAAATGCACTCTTAATGATAATGAACATAGAGTTGACAGCGAAATCTGTACGACTAATCATAGAATTTAGTCTCTATTAAGACATGGTGTAATTATAAATACTATTTTATGCAATGAAGATTTCTGTTGAATAAATTGTGAGCCATACTTTTAACAGTAGCTTATGAAATGTTTGTAATCACAGGCCTACTTGTGCAGTAGCCTTTTCACAGGTGGTAGTTAGTATATTTATTTTCTTACATTTATTTTCCATGCTAGTAATTTTAGTACTGTGGTTGCTTGTCAGTCTATAAGTAGCAGCGTTGGTTGACATGTAAATCTTCTTTTTTTTTCAGCTGCCAGCAAATTCCAAATTTTTCCAGTTGCCAAATATCTTAATGTTTTGATCACTTTCATTTTTGGTATTATAGCGTTCTCGTGTTGTGTGGGAGATGTGAGTGTTTAATGAGATCAACCACAAACATTATCCTTGCAAGATCTCATCTGCAGCGTTTCATTAACTCACTGTCATTCAGCGCTTGGAGAGTATTTCTCCTTCCTCTTTGTCTTTCCGCGATCTTCTCCTCTGCTTAAGAAACTCTTAAGCCTCTTAAAAGTCCTCCTCCCTACTCTTAACCGTTTTTCACCTTAGGAGCTCTCTGAAGGGCTAAGATGCTTTGTGAATAACTTTTATCTTTAACAGGATCTAGTCTTAACTCTGAGGGGAAATTCGTAGAAGACGTCACAATTCAAAGAATTTTCTTAGAATTTCATCACTATGAGCAACTCTTGGCGCTGGAAACCGTATGAGTACGCCCCCAGCTCTTCTTATGGAAAACAGTAGCAGGATGTTGATACTTTGGCCGCAAGAAAGAGTTTCTGTATCACAACTTCCTCTCTGCCTGAAAACTCTTCAGTTACCACACTTATTCCTTTAACCTGACGTGTGTAGGTGTGCAATTGTGTTGCAAACTAAAGACACTAAAAGATAAGGAGTGAAGACAAGAGTTAGCCTTTTTCAAATCAGAAAAAGCTTAGATACCACAAACAATACTTAGACTGAAAATTAATGGATTCACTAAACTGTCAGATTAGTTACATTGTCCCTCGTGCCAGGAATGAAAAGTGAATCAGAAGTGAAAGATTAACAATCACTGTAGGGGATACATACCATTAATTAATCCAGTAAATATATGTATATATTCCATGGAGGTATTAAAGGGGAATTCACTGCTGTGAATGAGAGGGTGACACAGGAGTTGATTTTCACTACTGTCCTATCTCACTCCCACGAAAATACTGTCCCTTCCTGTTTCGCAGGAATCACACTGGAATCCTGTGACCCACAGGATACCTGAAAAAAATGTCAGCATCTAGTCTGCCAGAGCAGACAGGAGAGAATAAAAGGAGAGAACAGAACAACTAGCATTATGTTCAAAATAAAGAAAATGATTTTTATTCATATTAGAACTCTACATATCTATCTATACATCTATATCTTGAAAAACTGACCTGTTGTTAATACTCCTGTCTGGCTCTGCTCCTATCGACTTTTTTCCTGTTCTGTCCCAGTCACGTGATAAATAGTGAAATTGATTCCCATCTTTCAGGAATTCCACAGGAATCCTGTGACCCACAGGATTCCCGAAAAAAATGTCACTTCTACCGTTTAAATGATGATTTCTTAAAAGTAGGTCACCTATGTAGTAGAAATGTGCAATTATTCTTGAAATTGGTGCCCTATGACTAGAGAAAACTTAGGAAAAAGGCTGTAGATTGCCCATATCGCTCTTAGGGAGGAATCCTACAACAACCAGAATGCATTGCACACGGTCCCGTCCAATCAGCTACTGATGGTGTGTTTACAGAATGCAGGGGGTGAGAACATTTTTCCTCATCAAGTCTGGATATATATCGGTGCATATACTGGTGTGCAAGGATCATAAAACAAACTTAACCCTAACCTTAAAGGTTAAGTGAGCCTGGTCAGGTTAGGCTAACGCGTTGTCGCTAACTTCAGGGCTTATTTTTGGCATTAAAAAAATATTTTTTTGGCCTGGAGGGAGTACCAGGCCCCTGCAATTACAGAGGAAACACTGGTACAGATTGTAAAGCCCTCAGAGACAAATATTTCATATTTTAGGCTATATAAACAGAATTGACATAACTAAAGCTGCAGCTGCTGATTATTATTTCAATTAATCAATTAAAAGTTTGGTCTATGTAATCTCCAAATAGTGGAAAAAAGTCCAACGTGATGACTTCAGGTGTCTTGTTTTGTCCAACAAACTGAACTAAGTCTAGAATCCAAACATACTCAGTCTACTATGATGGAAAGATAAGAAAACAAGCAAATATTTACATTTTAGAGACTAGAAGCAGTGAACTTTTGGCATTTTTGTTTAAAAAAATGAGTATCAAAATAGTTGTCTATTAATCTTTTGTTGACTAATTGATTAATCATATTAGCTCGAGACTTGAAATTGGTGTAGTGTGTGCAGGGGGTCAGTTGAACATAACATTTTTGCCCTGTCTGGTTCTCCGCCCCTCTACACATTTTCATGTACAATATTGAGATTGGTTGCTTTTTTGGTTCTTCTTGATGTTTGTTTACTACTTGGGTATCTTGGAAATCTTATCTTCTCCTACCATGATCGCAGCCTCCACCATCTACTACTGTATGTGTGTAAATCAACACATTATATTGTAGCAACTATACAGATGTTTGATTGCGATCTCATATTTGACAACAGTTTGAAAGCCTTGGTACACAAACACCAAATTCAAGTGCGCTGAACCCTTAAAGAATAGTTGTATTTTTCAGATGATGACGATTGGAGTCAGTACAACCCTCTCACCACTTAAACAGTTTTGAAGAATTTTTGGAAGTGTTGGCCCTGCCTGATAACTTTTCATGGTCCTCAGATGCCAGTGCAGCCAGTGACAGCGGCAGGACCGGACCACAGCAAGAGCCTTGAGAAGCCAGAGCTCTACCCCTCCCTTTTCCAAGGCCCAGATCAGACCAAGGGCATGCCCTCCACCTCCACTCCCCCCACCCAGATCTACCCTCAAGCCAACAACTTCAACGCTGGTCGCTCCAATGACACATACAGGTAGGAAGTCTTATGTGTATACATATGTGTGCATTTGATCTTAAACCTCTATGCATTTCTCAAGTAAACCTTAATCATTGTGAGGTCATCATTAAATGAGTGATGTGAAGCTACTAGACTTCTAGATAGTCCTGTTTATCGATCAAATTTTTATTTTTATAGCAAAATTTGTAGAGTGGAAGTAATTCAAAGTGCTTATTACACTAATAAAATACATAGAAATACATTTGTTGTCTCTTGTAGCCTTTTCAGGCAGTTAGGTTCAGTTTCAGTAACATTTTAGTCATGTTTAGTCATGTTTTACAGAAACAACATGGCACAGAGCAGAAATAAGTGTTCATCAGTGCTTGTAGCTTATCCTGTTATCTTAAGATGTGTTTTAATTAGGTTATGTTAATTCTGGATAACAGTGGTTTTCCACAGTCTGTAATGTACTTAAGTTGAGATCTGGAGATAAAGGGATTAAAATCTACTGTAAACTGTATGACTCCTCGCTGTAGTGAGAGCTTTATAAACTGACGCATTTATGTAACCTGCCAACTGGTTTGCATGTCTGAAGGTTTTGCCTATCGGATCAAAGCTAACAGGGCCACTCCCTTTTTTTTTCTTTTTTTCTCTGTATGCTGTTAGTTTATGTGCAACATCTACTCACGGGAACAACGGTTTCCCACATGTGCTTTAAGTAACTGCAGTGGATCCCTTCGAAATGTATTCCGTAAAGTTTGTACTGTATATTTAAAGTAGCTTTAATCATTATAGTGACCGAAAACACCATTTCCTATTTGCTGCTTGTTCTTTTTCGCATTAGTAGTATTTTCCATTTTGTTTCAACCGGGTTCCTATCAGTGGCGCTGGAAGAAGACTTTACCCTCCTCCCACATTCTTTTTAAGTCGCGAATCAATGTATTCCCTCAAATGCCCGTATATTGCAACACTTCCGATAAAAAGACGCAGCAGGTTCTCTGTGAATCACAGAAAACTTGCTGCGTCTTGCTCGTGTTCATGTCAACAGCAACAGTAAACACAGCAGCTGTGAGCGCAGTGCCAAAGCTTTGGATCCGTCCTGTAGGTCCTGTGGGCTGCCACTGCTCCAGCCTCAAATGGTTTGAGCCGAGCTGCGCTTATTTCTGCTCCTCAGAGCTGGTATTTTAATGTAACAGAGTGGAACTTAACATGGAGCGACAGGGGGAGGGGGAGAAATATGGTGCTGCACATAACCAGACGCATACAGGCAGTAAAGTAACTGTTTACAGTGAGTGGAGCGGTTTCCAGTGTTTCAGGCTGTTCTCCACATTTTGGTCCATTATGAAAACTGCAGAGAGCACAATAACCTCAAATTGCATGTCTTTAATTAGCAGAGAGGCGCACACACAATCACTAACCACCTTCCATGTATTTTGCTTGTTTTACTTCTCTAGTATTTTGCATCTATAACAATCTACTGAGATGTCCGTCAGAATAGGCTACAGCTATTAATGTGACTCAGGCAGGTCTGAGATGTATTAGATTAATGTCTGAATCTTATATAATGTCATTCGGGTGTCACTGAATGTAATCGTGGATGTTGTAGAAACAGCAGTACTGACGTTTTGTTTGTTGCCCACAGCTGGCTGTGAGTCACATTCTTTCCTTTGACTTTATTAAATACCTGCAGCATCACACAGCAGCAGAAACGAAAAGTGCGTCTTTAAATTGAGAGAGTGATGTGTGCGTTTATACACGTGGCACAGCTGCAGTAACTTCATTAACACTGGATCGGTCAGGATCTGGCCATTGACTGTATATGAAGAGGTCAGCTGTTCCACACAGATTCAAGTTTATACGGTGGGATTGTTTGTAATAAAGCAGCTGTTATGGATGAATCCTGAGCTCCATCAGAGCTGTCAGGACATTTTTATTTTAAGTAGCTCAAAGTCAAAGATAAGCCTAAAACTCCATACGCACTTGGACTTCGCCCTTGCTAAAAACAATCCTATGTACAACAGTAAGGGGCTGTGTTGGTGTGGGTGTGTTTTGTTTAAAGTGTCGGTGAGACAATGAAATACGATCCAGCAAGTCCAGTTGGAGTAACAGATTATTGCGTTTAAAGGCTGATCAGAAAAACATTGCACAGCGGTTTGTAATCCTCACAACTCTGCAAAGTTATCACGCTGCAATCCTGTTTACTAGTGCGCACATGTGGAATGCGTCTGTGTCCACAGACCTCTGAAAAGTATGAATGGAACTGTGCACGCGCCTGTGGTCCGCGTGCAAGTCCACAGCTGAATGCGGAAAGTATGAAAAGGCCTTAATATGCACGCATGCACACACACACACACACACACGGTTTAGCCCCCGCGCTTCTGAAATGAATCTGGCGCTCCTGGTTCTTACCATATTTGATCATGGAATCCGTCAGATTTTATTAGTATTATCTGCCAGTAGATGACTTCCAGGTAACACAGCTCTCACTCCCTTTGCTCTCTGCTGCAGGCCAGTCAACATGGCTCCGCAGATGGCACAGCCAACCCACTCAGCGGGACAGATGCTGGCTCAGATGTCTCGTCAGAACGGAGCCCCACAGTCTGTTACCCCTGCCAGCACTGGCAGCCCCCTCCATGGAGGACCAGCAGGAGGATGGCCTGGGCCCGGAGCTGTACCAGGAGCTAGACCACAATTTAATAACCAGGTAAACTCTCACACCAGGATTCATTTTGTTTTTATCTGTATGTTTTTAAATAAGGTTCTTTTATATGATGCTTTTATGCATCTAACTTTATTTGTTTGCCATTTTAAATTGATCACATTCACATATTTAACCATCAACTCTACGTAACTATCGGTCAGTAAATGGACTTACTCTTCCTTTTCTAAACAGCAGGTGGCTCCTCAGGCAGCAAAGACCATGTCTCCACCGTTTGCTTCCGTGGGAGGATTTGGAGGCGGCTCTTCCACCTCTTTTGGCCAGATGCCCACAGGTGCTGCTCCAACCCCGAACAACGGTGCAAACTACCCGCCCATTAATGCGCGTGCCAGTCTAAACACCAATGGTTATGGTAGGTCGTGTGCTCATTTGTGTGTATCTGTGTTATCCTGGAACATCCTCTCAACCCTCTGTGCTTTTATCTCAGATGGCTCTCAGTCTGCGGCACAGTTCCCGTCTCGAGCAGCAGAGGCAGTGTGGCCTCAGTGGCAAGGCCAGCAGAATAACGCAGAACAGCATCCTCACGCTCAAGGCAACCAGCAAGACATGTTCCCTGTGAGTGATTCAAAGCCCATTCTCTCCTAGACGCTTTTCTTTCCTGCCTCTCTCTGTCACTTTAAATAAATCTCCCATCTCTTTGTGTCTCTTATCTGATTCAGGATGTGTTGTCTATGCTGGACCAGCCCGCCAACTTCAACAGCGATGACTTTGAGATTCCCATCTACCCTTCGTTCAGCGAGTGACCTCTCTGCTGGTCTACCCCTTTGTCTTCTTGACTTTTAACTCTGTCTGTCTTCATATTTAGCTCTCCTGCTCCTCTTTTCATTCGCCCTTTCCTGCTCCTGAGAGTAGCACTCTTCCTTTGCTTTGCATGGCTTAAATTGCACTGCCACAAGCCAGCTAAAGACGGAGGGAAATATCTGACTGCAGATATAAAGGGGAGGAAAATCAAGGAATTGCTACTGAGTAAAAGAGAGGACTATTTTAACAATATTCCAGCCATTGTAAGAGGATTCTCTAGCTAGCACTGCCCAAAGCTCAACAACCTATGTTGTAGATATGTGATATATATATATAAATATATATATATATCTATATATAAATATATAAAAACGCACAATCACACTTGAATAGACTGCACAAAAACACTCTGGTAAACATACAGGAAGTGAATTCACACAGACACACGAACACAAAGGCCTTTTATTCTCTTATATTCCTGGTTTTTCTCAGGCATTGATGAAGAGTGTGTTTTGCTGTTTTTACCCTATAGCATGTAGACTAATCACTCCAATCGTTTATTTAAACTCTCAGGAAATTGCAGGGATTTACAGCTTTGGTGATTTTTGTTTTAAATTCTCAGCTGTTGCACACACACACACACACACACACACCAACACCACCACCACTGTCTGTGCTAACCTCACTCACGGTTTTAGATCATGTCTCTGCATGTCAGCACTGCTTTCATGGAGCGCTTCGACATTATGTAGATTTATACTGAGTACAGTTTTCTGTGTACGTTGGTGGCTTCACCTATAAATTTAATCCTTTTGTTTTTCCCTTCTGAGGAAGATGTAAGTTCATTGAATGATGTACTTTAACAGCACAGACACACAGTGTCACAATGGCTACAAACTGTTTGTCCAGGTGCCCTTTGAAAATGTATTCAATCTATTTTTCTTTTGCCTACATATACAGTACATATATACAGTATGCATGTGTGTATGTATGTATGTCAAATGGATGCATACCGCAGTATCATTATCAATTTTAACAGTTGTAGGGTTTCCGACTTGCTTGATATTCTTCTTTCTGTCGCCCTGCATTACCCTGTACTAAGTATGGGTTGAGTTTTGTACTCCTTTTTGTAAAAATAAATATTAAAAAAAAGAAATCACACAGCAATAATTAACAAGCAGGAATTGTGTACTTTTAAAGCCATTCTTTATTGTTGTCATAAATGTTTTCATTGATTAATGTTATTTTAAAATGGAGATACGTGGTAGTAATGCTTGATATAATTGAATTATTTCCCAAGTAATGTGTTATAGTTATTTGAAACTTTTGATCTTTTGACTTTTCCATTGCCCTTTTCTGATTTGGTATTGTATTAAACGGTTTGATCAGGGTATCCGGGATAAAAATGGAATAAACAGAGCTAAAAGCAAGATGATCTGCTAGCGAGAATGTCCAAAAATAGTTTTTGTCCTCTTGTTTATGACAAAACACTTGGACTTGGACTGAGTCTTTGCCAACACGATCCAACAACCTGTGTTTTACAATCAGTTTGTATTATAGAAGAATGTCATGGGATGAAAGATGATGCTTCTACAAAATATTTTATTTTAAATGTGTGGAATTAGTTTAAATTGGACCCATTTTTTATTGCAATTGTCTATTGTCTGTGTGTAACACACTTATGGTGTATGTAAACCCATGTTGATAATTGTCAAGTTTCCATTTTCAAAAGGATGGTATGTTGGTGACTATGTTGTCTTTGTTATTGTTGAAAACCTCTTTGGTTGCTCAGTATCCAGGTTTTTTCAATGATGTGAACTTTTATCAGTCATAGAAACACAAATATATAAATATACTGTATATGTATATGAAATGTTAAACGAGAGACAGAAATGTTTGGTTTTTGTATTAAATTGTTATATTGTCAAAAATGAAGGAGTTGGACCATGTTTTTAATTGAACATACTGTTTCTTATTAAGGTATAATACTGAAGGTCAAAGCAGGTACAGTCAACACAGTATAATTTAATCTTTAATCACAAAGTCATATATACAGTGCTGTCAGTCTTGTTAATTGGTGTTTTGACAGTGCACTTTACTGATCACACTCATTCAAGAGTCATGGCTGTTTTCAGTTACATCCATGCATGTCTTCATTTCCTCAAAACAGTTTTATGTTCTTAACTGGTGAAGAAACAAAAGCCAACTCTGCTTTGATTGGCTTGTATCTGTTTTCTCTCCCCACTCTGTCCATCAGTGAAGACGTAGAGATGTGTGCATGTGTGTGTGTGTGTCTCTTTGGATCAGTTTCCGTCTTCGTCCGTCCCTCCTCTCTTTCACAGCCTGGGGGTGAAAACGGATGGAATTAATGCTAGTACTGGTCTAAGATAGGTTTACTGTGTCAGCTGTGCCCAGTTTGGATTGCACTTGAGTGACGTCTTATGCCGTAAGTCTTGTTTTCTGGTATAATTTCGACACATAAAATAAAATAGGCTTATTTCTCTTCTACATTTATTCTCTTATGTCATCTTTTTATTCGGATCCACTGTTCTTTGCATAGAGTCACTTTACTCTTAACTTGTGTGTGTCTCTGTAGTGGCATCAGAATACAAGCAATCTGCATTTTTTTGGTCAGGATCAGTTTCCGAACCCTCTCAAGTGGATTACCACTAAGGCATCCTATCCTCTTTCCCTTCCCCAACCTTTTATTTTTCCTTCCTGCATCTTGACCATCCTTTAGTCTTATTTACTAAAACTCTTCTGAACCGCAAAACAGGAACTTTACCAAATTTTGTATGCATGTGTAGAGTGAACTGATTGGTGCAGCATCTTAATCTGCACATCACATTTGCTTTATAGAGTTTGAAAAACTTTTTTTTTTGTCTGTTTTGTTGTCGTTGTGTCCATACCTAACTAGGAATCCAGTGACTCCTGCTAAAGTGTTGTCTCCTGTAGAGACCAGAGAGATGCCTGGGTGTTCTAATCTCAGGAACGGCCTGATCGTTACCAAACTCCTTATTAACTATTCATGGAGGACGCAGGTGCCAAATGGGGTTACGTGTGTCCACCAATCTACCTTATCTTTGGGAGGAGGACAGTAGGGGTCAATGGTAGCGGACAAAAAAAAAAGACCAAGACAGAGAAATGGATGAAGTGTTCAGATAGAAACACAATGGATTCTCTGAGTCCAAAAATATATGGATAAATACCTTTTGGAATAATTACAAGCATTCATGGAACTACCTTGGTGTTATAAACCATCAAGAGGGAAATAAACTGGTGAAACACAGGCTGAGGAGTAGATAAACATCTTTTCTTGGATTTTGTGGATTTTGTCAACATGGACCCACCGGCGCTTCCCATTACCAGGTTTGATGTGGATGTGGATCTCGGTTTTGCCCTCTTCTTCTTCTTCCTCCTCTGCTTCTTCTTGTTGGTGACCATAGTGCGCTGTGCTCAGATGGTGCTGGACCCTTACAGTTCTGTCACTACTACAACATACCAGGAGGAGCAATCAGAGGAGTGATGGAGACCAGACACATGAACGTTATCAAGGAAAAACATCTCATCCTCTTGAGACGAGCTATGACATTTACTCAAACTTCACAGACGGGCTGACAAAAAATGTTGCCACACACCACAGAATATTTCAGGCTGGAGTTGTTTCTGACACTATTTTAACTTTTATATATTTTCTACTAAAATTTGATACAAAAACTTTTTTAAAAAGCTTCTGAACAACACCCAACAACTTCCAACAAATGATGTAAGTATGCTATGTAAAAAATCAAATATACTTACTGTAGATGATTAGTGTTGTCCATTTGAAATGTACATATATACTGCATGTTTTAAATGGCTAAAGTGTTTGCTGTGGTGTATTAAAATATATGTTTGCTGTTACTTTATTCATATCGATCCCACAGAGCAAAGTGGTGAAACATCAGCACCAATTTATACCAGCAAATACTGGATATTTTAGGTGGGTATTTTTATGAATTTTGCAATGTTTTCAAACATTTTTTAATTTCAAATTCATATTTATTTGTCATTCTAAGAATACATATGTGGCAAAATGAGAAACTGTTCCTCGCAGGACTAGATTATAATAGTAAAAACATAAAATAGAAATAAAACATGACACAAAATTGTAAAACATCTAAAGTTTGTAGTGCTTAAATAATTTAAAGTAAAAGTGACCTCAGTTAGTTAAAAAAAAAACTGGTCGAAAACTAAAACACTCATGTTTCCTCCCAGGTCAGCCTTGCTACTGTGATTAATGTCTGCATGTCCTTACATGAATATTTTCAACTGTGCAAACCTTTCAAGAAATAGCAAACAGTATCTCACTCTGGCTTCATCTCAGCTGGCAGTCGACACAAACATCCAGACATCAAGACATCAGTTCCAGGAGGAAACCAGCTCCAGTCACCTGAAAACCTTCATGCCGAGATACTTTTTACAATCGTAGGCAAAGCTGCTTGATACAGACCATACAGACGGAGGAAAATGTCCTCCCTTCAAACACTAATAGCACACAGATGTTTCCAACTTCTCAATGATGGGACTATAATGCAAAACAAATGTTCTGTTCTTTTCCCCCTAAATTCTGCCACAATATGTTTTGGAACTATTACAAAAACTTTCATGCAAGTTGCTTGTTATTGAGCGAATTAAATAACCTTTTTCACTTGCGGCATGTGTTTGTAATTCATCAGTTGGTGATTGTTTCAACAGACGCAGAATCAGCAGAGTAAAGAAAGAAACAGGATCTCTGTGCAGCCTGAATCCTAAAAGGCAATAAAAGGATTATTAGTAATTAGTGATTATTACTTAGTGGACAGGGATAATATAAAAAGTTAAAATTAAAGTTATAGAACTGCCTGAAACACTTTATTCTCAGGCTTTAATCAGTCAGATGTGAATTATCTGTTTACAAGTCTTAAATGTTTTTAGAAAAAGTGACACCACAGTCTATTAAATCCAGTTACTCAACAGTGTTTGTACTCTCATTTTTTGTTAAATGTATCATTGCTAGTGTCTCTTTTTGTTACTTTAAATGTCATGTATGGCAATTAAATATTCCTTCTCCTGTAATTATAAAACGAAGGAAGGAATCATCTATAATTTAGTCAAACATTCCTACCAGTTTTATTCAGAAACTCCATAATTAGCTCCATTTAGCTACTAATATAATCATTAAAGTTATTGCTATATCTCACTTTAGGTTATTCTGGTAGCTTGTGGAAAATAAAAGTGCTCTCAAAGTGGTAAATCAGTTTGATTACACAGTCTCCTGGAAACTAGTATATCCTGGAACATATGAAGAAGTGTTTAGAAGGCCCTGTTAATGATTAATTAATGTCTCCACAGTTCATCTTAATTAAGTCCCACATGCAGAATTGTAGAGTTTAGTGAAATTTTTATGCGCTAAACCACAAATAAAACAATTTTCAGAATCAGAATCAGCTTTATTGGCCAAGTATGTTCATGCATAAAAGGAATTTGACTCTGGTTCATTGTGGCTCTCAATGTACTTATAAAAATCTTAAGAAAAACACACACAGACAATAAGCTGAACAAAGATAAGTTAACATAAACGCACCACTTTGACAAAAGAGATACAAACACATAGAAATAACAAATGAATAACAGTGAACGATCTCTGTACCAGCTGCTAGTGTTGCTATCCAGTCATGATACCAACAGCTGTTGCTGCTATAAGATGCTGCTTTGGCACCAATTTCTTTCAATATGGTAGCACCATCTACAGGTGACATAACATGAGGTATATAAAACAGTATGCAGCAAGTGAGTAACATGCATATCTATCTTCATCATAGTTTGAATTGTTTTGATGTTGATCAGAGAGATCTTGATCTGACACATGTGTTTAAAAAGACACACTGTAACCTTCATCGTGTGAATGTCCCAGACAAAAGGTTTTCTGTACAATTTTCACACCACTGCAATGCATGCTGGGAAGTGTATTCAAATAAGCCAACACCGTTTCTAAACAACTTAATTTGAAGGGAGGAGACAAGATGTCAAGGAGTGGGGTTTGTGTGTGTGTGTATGTGTGTGCATGCCAGTATGTAGTGTGTCTTTCTATGTATGTGTTTGTGTGTATGAGAGAGAGACTGAAGTGGTTTTGAACTGTGAATGAAACCTGAAGCCACTGAAGGTTTGAATGTACTAACAGCTAAAAGGGAGAGAGAGAGAGAAACTCAATCGGCTGATTGGAACCAGTTGTGCGTCTCTGTGTCTGCATTTCCTTAAGAAGAGCAGTCGTGCCAGGAGCAGCAATCAAACCCACAACCTTGTAATCTCATAGAGAGGATGACCATGAGAACAGAGTTTAAACCACTGAGAAAACAGACTAACCCTGATATGTAAAGAGAAAGTTCCCATTTTACTGAGGAGAAACTGATTTGTACATCATTAGTGGCAGCAGGATTAGCTGAAGATGAGGATCTATAACATCTGTACACAGTGTTTGAAGGAAGAGAGAATCTGTTATCTCTAAGAAACAGGAGTGACCAACTGTAGTTTATATTACAGTCAATGAGACCCGGACAGTGTGATCCCTATCAATTAAGGTTTAGATCTCAAAAACTATAACTCCTATAGGAAATATATTTGCATTTTTGGAGAGAGGAGGCTTGTGGCAATATTTTGGGGTATATATGTGCTTTGAGAGTTACAACCGAGGGAATGAGATGTGTTTATTTTTCTTTTTTTTTTTTAACTTTTTAAAAAAATATCTCTGCTCTCCCCTGTGCCTGATGATGTCACATACTGATAAAATCTGACACAAAGTACAAAAGGTATCATTAGTAATCAGATTACACCCACAGTTTGTCAAATTATCCATCCCTTCAGTTGTCCCTCAGCCTACAGAGTATAAGTATGTTTTCACTGATTTACAGAAAAAAAAAGTCCTCTTTTGATTTTGTTTTTATTCAGATGCAGCTTCATTAATCCTTCAATAATTGTCACCAGACTCCATACAAATATTTCACCTTTTTAGAGTTCACTAATAAAACACTGCTGCAGGACTTGTGTCATGATATGTAGAGATTTCGCTCACCAGGACACCCAAAGAAATGGCTGAGGTTTGAGATAGTCTGGAGAGGGTTGGGATAGTTTTGGAGAATGTTTTTAATAGTCTGGAGAAGGTTGGGGGTCGTGTCTAGGTTACCCTAGATTTGCGAAACTCTCGCGAGATTTGTACGAGTTGTTCCTTCATTGTGCACGTTGTTCAAACTAATTATGTTTTATGATGTGACAACGCTGAGATTAAGGTCTGGTTAGGTTTATGCACGAAAAAAAAACACTTGGTTAGGGTGACAGAAAGATCATGGTTTGGGTTAAAATGACTACTCTCGCGAGATCTTCTGCGGTTCTAGGGTTATCATCTAGATACTAGCCGGGCATGGGTGTGCGGGGTTTCCGTCTCACGGGCCCTACCAGCGCAGATAACACCGCCCACTTCGAATACCCCGGGAAGCAAAGCAAGCATGCACTTCTAAATGTAGCTAGCAGGTAGCTTTAGCTGGCTAACGGTATATTTACGAGCACAGAGGATGGAAAGCAGCGAGGGGTGAGTGTTGGGTGCTTTCGCTTTGTGAAGTTTTATTTGCACCGTCTGACGCCTCTTTTAGAGCAACACTGGAGAGCACAGTGCGGTTTGTTTTCCAGCCACCTGCATCAGTCAGACTGTAGATGAGACATTGTGCATGCTAATGCTAGGCTAACGAGCTAGCCCACTCTCACTTGCATGAAGCCTCAGATAGTCATCTTTTGGTCAGTGCCTTGTTTTAAAGTGTCAGTGGAGTTATTGTGGCTCAGGTTAGCTGGTACTCTATCAGCTGAGACGGATACAGGATAATATCCAGATAACTTCACGTGATTTTGGCTTTCACGGTACCCCTTGTTGTGCTAACCAGTAACACTCCAATTCAAACTGGCAGCTTCATTATATTTATATTTACATGAATTAATGGTTATATATGAACCCGCCAATAGCTGTGTTGAGCCAGCTTCTTATATTCTTGCAACTGCTTATTTAGTCGGCACAGTGATTTCCATCAGCTGCTGTGTGAGTGGTTCGTAAACAAAGCAAACATCAACATACTGAGAAGAGGGATTCAGAGGTTCACACACATTTGCCCCCCTGTCCAAAGGTTAACTGCAGCCCAACTCCACAGTAGGTGCAGACTATCTACTGTGGAGTTTGCATGCATTATTAATGCATTTGAATGTAGTGCTTTCTGATTCAGGTGGAGTCAGAAATCACTTGGCTTCCCGAAAAAACGTGCAGTTGAATCAAGTTGACATGATGAAGGATGCACTAATGTTTATTGTTTATTCGAGGAGCTGATACCAAAACCGACAGATATCAACTTGCATTTCTTATGGGTCTTTGCAGCCATGCACATGCATAACAGGTCAGCCTTCTCAGCAGGGTTACAACTAGGGTTGAGCAATATGATGTGAGTCATTATCATGATATCAAAGGACAGGTTCACAATTTTTCATGTCTGTCTTAAAACAACAGTCAAAATAGTTGGCGATTAATCAACTAGTTGTTGCAGCTCTAAAACATATCACAATGTTGCAAATGTATTCTCATTATGGATCTATTAAAATTTTTTTTTAATGAATTGTTGATTATATGATTGGTTGATTAGTTGATACAAATTCCAATAATAAAGACTGTTTATTTATGTGCTTATTCATCTATTTATAAGTGTGGTGAACACTCTCAGTTGCTAACGACAATTTATTTACAACAACAGGAAAGAGGAAAACAAGTCAATACTCACAGTTAAGGATCTTTATCCAGTGAATGTTTGGTACTCAAACTCTCTGAGCTGTGGAGGCTCAATGATCAATTTAGGATCAAATCATTTATTAATTTGCTAAATGAAAATGAGTATTTTCCATTATGTGTTTTTAAAAAAATGATTGTTATACGTTTACTCTGTCGCTCATGTGACTGTTGCATTAAGTGACATGCTGGCAGGAACAAAAAATAAATAAATAAAATGCCTAATATTGGCAATAAATGTGGGACTGATAAAATATTTAATTTTAAAACTGACAAATGCCCTGCTGTGCAAAATTGTTGTTTGACATCATCAGTCTTTTTATCTGACATTTGTTGTCATACAACATTGTTTATAAGAATTATGCATAGATATTTAAAATTATGTTCATGTTTTCCCTTTTCTCTCCTCAGAATGGAGGTGGAGGGCTGGGACTCCAGTCTGGAGGAAGAACTGGGCATTTCTCTGGACGAGCTGAAGAAGTGGATTGAAGAGGCCGTGGAGAAGAGTGAGATTGTGCAGAGGAAAAAGGCTCAGCTGACACAGCTGAAGGAATGGGTAGAGCAGAAAGAGGAGGAGGAGGCAATGACAGAGACTCTCCTAACTGACGCCAACCAGTAAGTAAATACAAAAGGCATCCGGTCCTGTATTAGTAACCAAAGTCTGTTTCTTTTTTATGGGTGTGTTTTATCTAATGTATTGCACCTTAGTGAAGAATAAGCCCACAATCTTATATTTGAGTTTTGATGATTTTATTACATCTTACTGATTGTTAGCATGGATAATGTTGCAACTTTTTATTGTGCCACCTATTTGTGAATGTTCACACACACATACATGCCTGATGTATCAAATCAATACATAACAGTGTTCAAAACCTGCTGTATATTATTTGATGGTACTTCCAGTGAACTTCGGAGAAGTCTACAGCACAGATGGTAGTTTTTGATTGTTGCGTGGAAGCCAGCTGTTTATTGGAAGCAGCCTGTGCATGATACAATGTTGACGGAGTGGAGGAGCAGATCAACATTTCTCCGATGAGCGTTATAAATGTCAGCCAAAATAAACACCGTAACAAGCTGACACAGGTTTGCTAACAAACACATGGAGCTGAGCATTTACTGCACACAGCATTCAACAGATGTGGCTCTGCTAGCACTACACATGATTACAAATTCGAGTTCAACTTTGTAATTTGTGCAGAATAACAAGTCATCTGTACGATGAAATGCTTAAGATGAGGCTCAAAATAGTACTGCAGGCAAAAGTAATTATACGAATCGTTGCAGCTCTAATTGTGGGTGTAATGTGTGGCAGAGGGATGTGTAGTACAACAGCGATACACCGATCTAACTTTTCCCTCTCCTGATACTGATTTCATACTTCAACTCAGGTTATCAGTCTATACAAAGGACCAGTCCAGTGCTAGTGCTGTTTTCTATTGTGTGGAACTGATTGCAATCATTTTTATAGAAGGTAACCTGAGCCGGATTGCTGTGGCACTAAAAACCTGCTGTGACTGAATCGATGTAGTGCAAACTCAATTTTATACATTGATGAAGAAACTGTATTTAATAGGATCTGTCACATCATGGGAGATAACTGATCCGCTTAATAAAGTCAGCATCAACTTGATATTGATCCACTGGACCGGATTACAGGCTGAAATCTTTCCTCTCTCCTCTTCCTCAGGTCCATATTGGAGTGCGAGAAGCTCGTGAAGGCAACCTACCATAGGAATGGCCTCGTCTATCGGGAGAGCAGCTCAGAGGATGAAGGGGGCGTTGGAGGGGTGCTGTCCTCCGAGGTCATTGAGATAGATGACGACGACGACGATGATGTCATTGCTGTCGGTTGTTGTAAGTTATACTCCTTTCTTATGAGAACATTTTAATGTTGCTGTGAAATGAAAACAGTCAAGTTATTAGTGACCTGTTTCTCTTCTTCACAATGTTTCAGTGGTTCCTCCAAAGAAGACTGTTACTCCTGTCAAAGATCCAGCGGTGAGAGCAACAGATTTTCATTATATCATTCTGCATTTCAACAATGTAACTTTACCACTTAATGTTGTAGTGGGTTGTTTGATTTAAGGGAGTTTAGATGTATTATTGTTGTTGTGTTCTACTAAAATGCTCTCTGAGCTTGGCTTAGATCTTTTTTTTTGACAATATTACTGCCAGTATCTAAAATACAGTAACTAAAAAAGAGATTGTCTACCATGAATTATGCAGTCTCTGAAAACACTGTTGTTTTACCTTTTGCTAGTAGCACCTATCTTGGATCATATACCCAATGTTTGCTTTGAGATATTACAATATGCATCATAAAGACAAACAAACAAATGTTTAGATTAGCTTGGATTCAGCTTTATTTTCATTGCACATAATGCACAAAATACAGTTTAGTATCTAACCATACAGTCCAAACAGTAGAAGAAGTGCATATATATAGATAGAGATAGATAAACAAATAAATAGAATGATCAATAAACCAGTGGTGTAGTGAAAGAAAGAAGGGATGTAACTGTGATATATATATATATATATATATATATATATATATATATATATATATATATATATATATATATATATATATATATATATATATATATATATATATATATATATATATATATATATATATATATAAAATAAGGTAATATGTGCATATACCGTGCAGTATGAATAAAGGCAGCTATAATGTGTCAGCAGTGTAACTATGATTTCTACAGATTTCTACAGACAGAAACAAAATTGACCACATAGTGCAGTTGTAAAAATGTGACAATTGAGCCATTAATCATATAATGTTCACAAATATTTTGAGAATACCGAAGTAGACCATTGACACACATCATTTCCTTAAACTTTGTCAAAATCTAGTTTTCTAGCATTCAAGATATTTTGCCTGAGGGGGACGACAGGACTTATGCACTGTTCCTGTGTATGCAGATGATGATGTTCTGTTTATATATCATGGCAGCTAAAAGAGACATCCACAGCTCTACAGAAAACCTCCCAGCAGGTACAAAAATTGGTCCAAATGGTCAGTAAGACTTCACCAGGTGCACCGCTGCTCAGATCTCCAGCACAACCTCCAGCCCAGTCAGGTGAGCACACACACACTCACCTTACCTGTGTGAAAATATGGTAAATTTAATACTAAAAGTGCATGTGTTGCCCATCTTTCCTCTAGGTGTTCACGCTTCAGTACCAGCAGTGTTTGTATCCCAGGTTCCATCTCAGTCGATGACCCAGCCGAACCCGAAAATGAAAGAGGATGAGCTCAGAGTCGGGATGAGCATTCTGGGAAAGAAACGTACCAAAATCTGGCACAGAGGCACCCTCGTTGCCATTAATCCTGTCGGTGTGTTACCACAACATTTACTTCTTTTAAAGTGATGTTAAACATTCAAGGTTTTATGTTTCCTGTAGCCTCATATTTATTTTATGCTTCCTGCTCTGCTCTGTCGTTAATACTGCACATCCTCTGCCCATATTCAGGAAACGGTATCTACAAGTATAAAGTAAAGTTTGATAAAGGCAAAAGTCTGCTCTCTGGAAATCACGTGGCTTTCGACTATAACCCCACCCTGGAGAGTCTTTATGTCGGGGCCCGTGTAGTCGCCAAGTACAAGGATGGTAACCTGGTGTGGCTCTATGCTGGAATAGTAGCAGAGATGCCCAACAACAAGAACCGAATGAGGTGGGAGGACAAAAAGTAATAAAACTAAAGGTGGGGATATGCTGACTCCTGCTGTTCCTTGGTTAATGTCCTCCTTGTGTGTGTGTCAGGTTTCTGATCTTCTTCGATGATGGCTATGCCTCATATGTGACACTACCTGAGCTCTACCCTGTATGTCGACCACGTAAGAGCCCATTTTTGTCTTCCCCTCCTCTCTTGTAATCTGTAAGATCCAGTAAATTCTACTGATAATCCAGTTGTAGAATTACTTGTTTAAATGCTTCCTATATTAATCTTAGATTAGAAAAAGAGCTGATTCATTTCACTGATCAATAAGAGTGAGATTATTCTTGTTTTCACAGTAAAGCATACTTGGGAGGACATAGAGGATGCGTCATGTCGAGACTTCATCGAGGAGTACATCACTGCCTATCCTAGCAGACCTATGGTGCTCCTAAAACTCGGCCAGATCATCAAAACAGAGTGGGAGGGAACCTGGTGGAAGAGCAAAGTGGAGGAAGTGGACAGCAGCTTGGTCAAGATCCTCTTTTTGGTACGTCTGCATCAGAATTGAGATTAAAAAATATTCACGTTCATCTGGTTTGACAGCTCTGTTAAAAGCATCCACATTAATTTAGTCAAAAAAAAAAGTTATGAATAGTTGTTGACTTGAACAGCAGATGACAGAGAGTAACTTCCTTGTTGTGTTTGGTGTTGATCAGGATGATAAGAGGAGTGAGTGGATCTATAGAGGCTCCACCAGGTTGGAGCCAATGTTCAACCTGAAGATGACCACCGCCAACACCCAGGAGAAGAAGCTCGCTGGCCAGCAGAGGACACGGCCTAACATGGGTAACATATATGTACACACAGTACTGTTTTCACCATGTCACTGTTAGACTGTCACTGCATTAATTTAAAAATTCACTAATTTAATTTCTCAATTCCAATCTCCAGGTGCACTGAGGAGTAAAGGCCCAGTAGTTCAGTACACCAGTGATGGACATGTTGGAGCCTCTCCTGTCACATCACAGCAGACCCCATCCGGCCAGCCTATACAGACACCACAACCTCAACAGCCGCCACAGCCTCCACAGCTCCAACAAACCGCTCAGCCTGCACGGCCTCCACAAACTACACAGTCGCCACAAACTCTGCAACCTTCTCAAACTCTGCAGCCTCCACAGCCTCCACGTATCGAGTGAGTGATCCTTACTCAACATCTAGCTGATCCAACTAAAGGCATCTTGCTTAAAGGTGTATTCAGCTGAAGCTGAGGAAGAATTTAATTTTTCTGATATTACAATGTCAAGCACAAAATCAACCAAGGTAAGATCAGGATCTTATCATCATCATATGCCAATATGGCAGTAGACATCGCCCAACTCTAGTTTCTATATTTATTTGTTTATTACGATGTTGAAAGAAATTAGATAATCAGATTTACTGAGGTTTAACTTCATTAAATCTTGCAGATTTAACCAGTTTTTGAGACTTATGATGTTGACTGAATGTCCTTTTCTCTCCTTGTGGTCTTTAAGCAATAAACATCAGATGGCAAAGAAGAGTACTTCTCCATTTGTCCCTGGAGTGGGAGGCACTCATGCCTCCAAAGTCATGCAGTCTCTTTCCTCCAGTCCCAGCAACCTGCCTGGGTGAGTCTGCCTCACTGTTTGACCTAATAAGTTGTTATTTGGACAGCACGTTTGGACACAAGATAACACAGAGCACAATCACATTAGAAAGAAGGAAATTGTAACTTTTCTCTCTCTTTTTTCTCTTTTTCTTTTTTTTATCAATCCACAGTGCAAGAATTTTAAATACCCCAAATAGTGCTACCGTCACTTTCACACAGCCGTTTCAGAGACAGTTGCCCTCTCTGGCTCCTACCCCGCCTCCTCCTGTGGCCCACGCTATGGCCACCATCCCACATCAGCCCTCATACCGTGCCCCGACAGACCGCATCTTTTACCTGGCACACACGTGTCAACCTGCTTGTCTGAATCGTGTCCGACCAGCAAAATCAGACATGCACCGAGGAAAGAACCCCCTCCTCACACCTTTACTGTACGATTTTAGACGCATGACGGGACGACGCAAAGTCAACCGCAAGGTGAACAATAGGGGGAGGAGAGAAATCATTTTGTTTCTCCCTAACCATAAAATAGATAGATTTCTTGCTTTTATTTCATTTTCTCATAACATCTCTGCACTTGTCTTTTCGCCCCTCAGATGACCTTCCATGTGATCTACAAGGCTCCTTGCGGGCTTTGCCTGCGTAACATGTCAGAGATCCAGCACTACCTCTTCCAGACACGCTGTGACTTTATATTCTTAGAAATGTTCTGTCTAGACCCCTACGTGCTTGTGGACCGGCCCTTCCAGCCACAGAGGCCCTTCTATTATATTCCAGACATCACTCGAGGAAAGGAGGACATCCCACTTTCCTGCGTCAATGAAATTGATTCCACCCCGCCTCCTAAAGTAGCCTACAGTAAGGATAACATTAAGATGATAATAAAGAAGAGATCCATTTAGGCGTATGCCATGATCAATCTCCGTGATATTTCTGCTTTTTGAGATTGTCACTCTTCTTTTTGCCATGTTAATAGTCGTGTATGGAAGAATGGTCCATGCCCCAGAAAATGTCAGAAGTTGTCAAACTAGGCGAGAGAAGGCAAAAAAGTAGACACATTTGTCTTTTTATTGATACATAATGAGGTTTTCTAGATGCTATGTCATTGTCTTACACTGTTTACATTCCCAGTGCCCCATGTCTAACAGGTCAGGCCATCATCGGACTGATATTGTGTAGTTTGATGCCGACATTAATCTGTTCTCTAGTGAGTAGATAAATACATGAAGTATATGCTTATAGTGAACCCAGTTACCTCCCAGTTACAATGTTGATTATTGAAGAGCGTGAATGAGGAAAAAAAGCTGTATCCATTTGTTCCAATTTGACTTCCTAATTGTTCCTCAATCCCTGTTTAATTGGTTTTATAATTAGTGTTATTTGTTTATCTTGCTTTTGAGTTTTACGAGCCTTCAGCTTCCCACTTCACCTGCAGGTGTTTCTGTGTAAAAAAAGTAATAATATGAAGCTATAAAGAACGATGACCTGCCTTTAGCTGCACCTTCCTACTTTCAAAAGTCATTCCAGTAAGTGATTGCAGAGAAACTGATAGGTTTTACTCTCTGCTCTTAAAGGTAAAGAGCGTATTCCTGAGGACGGAGTATTCATCAACACCAGTCCAGACTTCCTGGTTGGGTGTGAGTGCACTGACGGCTGCCGAGACAAGTTAGTAAAATCATTTTTTTTTCATATTATTGTTAATATTCTGAAGTAAGTCTTTGTGCTTTAACCTCTTTGTGTCTTAATTACAGGTCCAAATGCTCTTGCCACCAGCTGACCCTTCAGGCGACGGGTTGTACACCGGGGGCACAGATCAACCCAAACGCAGGATATTTACACAAACGATTAGAGGAGTGCCTGCCCACAGGGTCAGACATATGTACACACATCCCACACCAAAACACTTCCCACTTGTGGTGTACTCTACAGAAAAACTAACTCGCTGTCACCCCTCATAACCTCATAAGAAGATAATTACTGTTGAATAAAACAGCTAATTTGACTGTCTTGTCTCAGAGGCCGTTATCTCTCCTTCTCTCTGCCCTCTCTCCCACTCTCATTCAGGATCTACGAATGTAATAAGCGCTGCAAATGTTCTCAAATGTGCACCAATAAGCTGGTGCAGCACGGCCTGCAGGTGCGTCTCCAGCTCTTCAAGACCCAGAACAAAGGCTGGGGCATCCGCTGCCTAGATGACGTGGCCAAGGGCTCTTTTGTATGCATCTACGCTGGTGAGGAAGGGGTTTTCATGGTTTTACAAGTGCATGGGTGATGAAATCAGGCACACATTTAGACATCTTTATCAGTTTATACATTACGTTGCTACTGCAGGTGACTTGATTGCAAGCTAACTAGTTCCTTTTCCTGTTTTCCTCCCACTTAACCAGGTAAAATCTTGACAGACGACTTTGCTGACAAAGAAGGCCTAGAGATGGGCGATGAATATTTTGCCAACCTGGACCATATAGAGAGTGTGGAGAACTTCAAGGAGGGTTATGAGAGCGAGGCTCACTGTTCGGACAGCGAGGGGAGTGGTGTGGACATGACCAGGATAAAAATCCAACCTTCCGCCTTAGTATCATCTAACCCTGTGGGCCGACCACCCAAGAAGGGTGAGTCCAAGTCCAGTGGTGAGAGATTAAAGCAGTCCTTAATAGTCCTGGTTAGATTTGCAGCAGTGTTTGTTGCCTTTATCCTAGCTGACATTATTCCTGCTCATTCTCTATATGATGGTTCACCGTTTTTTTTGTTTTTTTTTTCCTTTCACAGCTCAAAGCCCAAGCTCATCAGGGGACAGCAATGACGATGACGACAAAGACTCTAAGAGTGAAGATGAAAGTGACAGTTCAGACGACACGTTTGTGAAGGATAACTATTACAGCTCCAGCTCAGTGTGGAGGAGTTACACCACACGTGGTCAGGTTAAAGGCAACAAGGAAGGTAAGCTGGTGGCATCTTTAGGAGCAATAATGACTGGGGGTCTGCTCAAAACGGACTAGTTCTTAATAACGTGATCACGTCAGAAAGCAATATTATCTGAACGGCCAAACTCGAAGGCGGGGTGAAAAGCCTGCTGTCATAGAGATGTGATAATAGTTTAAATATGGGGATAACAGTGCGCATTTTCACACAGTATCTCCTGGAAGGAATTCACAGTGTTGAACTTTTTTGGACACAAGTGACAAATAGTTGGGTAAAAATTGAAAAAAGAGCGAGGGCTTGAGAGAGAAGATCAGACTCCTCTGACTTTCTTACCTTCACACATCTGGCCAATCACTGCATGAAGTGGATGTGACTGTCAGATTGACAGTTTCACAAAGTTTAGAGGCAGCCACCTATATTTTCATGGGGTAGCAGCTATAAAACTGTCTAACAAGCACTTGATGCCTTTTATTGATAGGAAGAGACAGTCAGTGTTCACTGTTTTTATTTAAAGGAGTTTAGAAGGAGGATCTATAGTCAAGTCAATTTTATTTATATAGCCTAAAATCTCAAATTTGCCAAAAAGGGATTTACAATCTGTGCAGATTTTGACACCCTCTACTTTTAGACTCCCAGTTCAGATAAGGGAAAACTCCCAAAAGAAACCCTTAAACAGGGAAAAAAGGAAGAAAGAAAATAGTATGTACAGAGTGGACAGAAACAACTATAGTAAAGTAGTAAGTAGTATTACACTATGGAGTTATGACCTACTCAAAGAGCAGGAAAGATTTATAGTATCCACATATGACTTAGTTGTAGTCGTAGTGTTAGATGTGTGTTAGTTAGTGATTAATACCAGTATTTGTGATCCATCAATGCTGAATAAAAGCCACTTGTGAATGTGAGTATGAATGCCAGAGTGTCCAACTTTGTGTCTTTTAGGTTACATTTTAGAGCTGAAGGGCATACCTTGACATTGCACTTTATCTTTCTCAGACACACCTGCCCTATTATGTAGAAATGTTTAAGCTGTTCGCCATTGACTGCCTTTAAAACAGTGACAGTGTTTTCTCAATATTCATTTTCGGTGTCCAGAGGTCAGTTTGGAAGATAATTTTTTGTCTTTTCACACACTTCTCTACTTCCTGCCCCAGGGAGTCAAGATAGTAAAGATGGATTGAGTGCGTCGGCCAGAGGAACTGATGATGAAAAGCCACCGTCCATGCCAGAGGAGACGGGGAAGAGCAAAGTGGCCTCATGGCTCACCAGCCAGGGACTGAAGAAGGTGAGTAAAGCTAGAAGCAAGAATAATGTTTCATAAGAGCGAGCTCTGTGTTTTAAATGTAAGGGATATATCACAGGGTTTCACAAATATTTTTTAAAATGATAGTATAATAAATAAATCATTTTTAGAAAGATTTAAAATCAACATGCTCATCAGCTTCCTTTTCTGCTTTCCATCACAGGAATCTGGAGACAGCAAGAGGTGTGTTGGAATTGCTCATTTTGTGGATTTAACAATAATTAGCAAACTCAGTGATCAATCCTAATACCTGCTGTTGATGATTTTAATAATTTTGTTTTGTTTCTTGTAGTCATGTGAAGTCAGAGACGACGGGGAAGAAGCAGGATGTGATGACGCTCTCTGACAGTGACGATGTTCAGACCATCAGCTCCGGATCTGAAGACAACAAAGAGAAAGAGAAAGTCCCCCAGGGTAAGAGGAGAAGGGAAGGAGGGAGAAATGTGAACATACTTCATGACCACATGCTTTTAACTGTTTTCACTTTTCATTCCTGTCTTTCTTGCTCGCTCCGGCTCAGGTGTGACTAAAAAGCAGGTAGCAGTGAAATCCACACGCGGCATTGCTCTGAAGAACAGTCATGGCATGATGGTAAAAACAGGTCAGCCTGGAGGCGGGGGAGGGCAGGGGGGTCAGGGAGGAAAATCAGGGCAGCAGGGACAGACCGGAGCAGGTGGAGACAACGCTCCCAAAAACACCCGTCAGTTCTTTGATGGCGAGGAGTCCTGCTACATTATTGATGCCAAGTTGGAAGGCAACCTTGGGCGTTACCTTAATGTAAGTCTGTTATTAAAAAAAAAAAGCTTTAAAGTCACTTAAATTCCCTTCCTGTGTATTTTTTTCTTACAATGTCATCTCTGTCTCCTCTCTTTATTACAGCACAGCTGTAGTCCTAACCTTTTCGTCCAGAACGTGTTTGTGGACACACATGACTTGCGGTTCCCCTGGGTGGCATTCTTTGCCAGCAAGTGAGTTTGCAATGAATCACAGAAGCTGTAATGTTTTTGTCAACCTCAGGAGCCACAAGAAGAAAGATTTCAGGCTTTAGTGGGTGTTCAGACCAAAAATTTTACAAAAGGCAAGAGGCTCCTTTGGTGTTTATTCAAGAGAGAGACAATGAGATGTGAGTCAGTAACAGATCCGTGAGTTTGAAGGCTTATTAGATGCCAAAACACTACACATAGATTTATAATGCTATGGGAGGAGGATTTACAACTCTGAACTCTGGAAAGTTATCACTGTAACTGTTTATCAATTGTTTCAGTGATAGCCAGGTGAATAGTTGAATTAGGGCACTGACGCTACCAGTAGTGTTTGATATTGTGTATTTGATTGGCAAATCTCTGAACAACTGAATATGCGTCAGGTGCATCAGAGGAAAGTGCAATTTGAAAACAATGAGAAACTCCCACACACTGTCCTGTCTATTCTGTCTGTCACACCTGATGAAAATTGAACAGACTGAAATGTTGTGAACTAATAAATATTCCAGCAGTAAGCAGGACAGTGTGCAGGGGCTTTTCTTTATGTATTTGACTCTTCAGCACTGAGCAAGCCTTGAGCCGAGTTAAACTTTTTGCAGGACTGTGTATTTTTGGCCGTCGCCTCCTGTATTTGCAACCTTTTATACGTCAAAGCAGCGGCCTCTTTAAAATGAACATGGTCGAGGTGTTTTTTCACACAGAGCTGTTGTCTGTCTGAACACAGCCATAGGGGGCAGTCCTGTGTCATCTTTATGCTCTCTAGTGGGTTTTATACATTCGGTGTTTTATCTACTGTTTCAGAATATAAACAATATAAACAGTCTCCATCAGTAGAAATGTCCTCAGACAAAGAGCCATTTGCTGATTCACAAAACCAAATAATTTGATAAACAGAAGAAGAAAAACATTAATGCACTAATTAATGCACACTATCTTGTTATTTGTATGTATGTAGTGTTAAAGTCTTATCCTGCTCTGACCTGCCTGCTTGTGTCCTTGTACAGGCGGATCCGGGCCGGCACAGAGCTCACCTGGGACTACAACTACGAGGTGGGCAGTGTGGAGGGCAAAGTGCTGCTCTGCTGCTGTGGATCCACTGAGTGCAGAGGAAGACTGCTGTGATCTGTTGGACTTCACTCCGTCTACTTAATCTATAGGAAACTTAAAGGTGTAGTGTGTAGGATTTAGTGGCGTCTGGCAGTGAGGTTGTCGTTTGCAACCAACTGAATACCCGTCCCCTCACTCTCCCCTTCCAAGCGTGTAGGAGAACCTACAGTGGCTGCAAAACTCGTGAAAAATGTGAAAGGCCCTCTCTAGAGCCAGTGTTTGGTTTGTCCATTCTGGGCTACTGTAATAGAAACAGAAACATGGCGGTGCAACATGGCGGCCTCCGTGGAAGGGGATCTGCTCCCTATGTAGATATAAAGGGCTCATTCTGAGGTAACAAAAACACAGCAATTCTTATTTTCAGGTGATTATACACTAATTAAAACATAAGAATATTATATTGCATATTTCTGAAAAGTCCGTTCCATTAGATGCCACTAAATTCTGCACACTGCACCTTTAAAAAAAACAAAAACAAAAAAAAAACCCTTCAACACTGTAATTTTGTGTTTATGTTGTTGTTTTTTTTAAGTTGATCAGTGAATTTTGTTACAGCTATTTTGTTGCCGTTATTTTATATGAATGTGTTTCCTGATTTGTCTCATTTTATCCATGTGTTTCTTTACATCTGAATAAAAAAATTCATTTTCTTTAATGAACCATAGCTCCAGTATCTTCTCTTTTGTATAACAACATACTGTAGGCCTTAAAAAAATACAAATATGGTACAACTTCAAGGTGAAAAAGTTTAATTTTTATGGAAAAGACTAAAATAACAACCGTGTATGGAAAATATACACACTCACAAATACATTATTAATGTATGAACAATTTTCACCAACGTACTGACAGGATATTTCCTGTTGAATGTCACCAGTGTCACCATTTAGATTTAGATTATCCTAATCCAGATGTTTTATGTGACATGCCGTCGCTGTTTAAAGCTCTCATTTGTCTCCGAAGTGATTTATAGCTTGAAAATTACTTCGATATTATTATCTCGAGCTCTAATTGGTCAGCAGATGCAAAAATTAAATTATTTAAATTGATTTCTAGCTTCTAGGTTTCTTGCATGGAGCTAACGGGAGAATTAAATTTTCATTTGTTAAATGGGATTGACCAATCATTGTCCAGCTGAAACATAAATATCACAACCATCAAAGCGGCTCAGACTTCATGTCAGCCTCCATCACACTGAAACAGAAACTGTCGCGTTTCTACTGATTTACTGATTTACACCGCAGTGTTGAAGCGTCACACGGGATGTTTTTCTACAATCTGGTGAGTTATAAATCTTTCTCTATTTTACTTCGACTTATCACAGTGAAGCGACTCTACAGTGACCATTTTGTAGGTTAATTAAGAGTTTTAATTCGCCACTGGGACCGTGAAAATGATGAATTCGTGAAAACTGTGCTATTCGGGCTTTTTTGAGACTTCCTCCAAGAAACTTCACTTTTTTGGAAAACTATACAGACATTAAAATTCATATTAACACCTAAATCATCTCTTTGTGTGCACACAACCCTTAAATATACATTCAGGTTCAGTAAACAGTTCAATTTCATGCCCTGTAATTATCCCTGGTATTAAATAAAGCCGTTAAACAACTTAATATCCGGTGGGGTTGTAAGGTGCAGTGTATATTTTAGAGATTTTGTTCCTTTTGGAAAAAGATGTTCAGCTTGTATAACCGACACACATTTTTTTTCCTTTGTAAATCTTTAATATATTGAATGTTTTCTGCAGATTAAACTCAGGTTCTCCGCCATTTTGGTGCACAGAGAACAGGTGGATCAGTGGGAAAGTTCACACACATCTGTTAATGTAAACAGTAACCAAAACATCAAGTCTGAGTGTTTGAAGTGCTGCTGACAAAAGACAACAGCTTTGAAGATGAGGTCAAGGTCAAAGGTTACGTGAAGACAAAAAAAGGCACATAAGCCTTGGAGCACATGTGA
This sequence comes from Thunnus thynnus, assembly GCF_963924715.1. NCBI lineage: Eukaryota > Metazoa > Chordata > Actinopteri > Scombriformes > Scombridae > Thunnus > Thunnus thynnus. The sequence goes on along the minus strand of NC_089526.1, from coordinate 15,293,924 downwards.
CATTAAAGTGAAGACACTTGACTTGATGTGTTTCTTTGATCAATGTTTAAACTTGTGAATGGACTGATAGAAGCAGTTATATGTGCCTTTGTGGTTTTGGACATTGTTGGCCAGTGACAGATCGGCTCATTTGTATTTTTAGCTTATCTTTATATGTGTAAATTAATTGTACAGTATAAAACAGAATTGAATACACCTCTGGTCAATATCACTAAAATGTTAGGTAATTACAAATCCTGTCCATTAATATAATTTCTTTGTTTTTAGACAATAGCCAAGAAGACTGAAACCAATTCATTTGAAAAACAAGTTTGACTAATTTAACTATAGTGAAAGATCCATATTTAAGAACGGAAAGCAACAAAAGTCAGCACACCCTTCATTACTTTTTAGTATTTTGTGTGTCGTCTTTATTTTTGATGGCAGAGTTGAACCTGCTAGGCAGCGATGATACCAGTCTCTGTATCTCCTAACCACTGCTGCAACTGTGTTTTGGCTTCTGTTCAGTAGCCGACTGATGGTCTTGTACCTTCTCCATCTTCATGCAGTCTCAAAATCTGTTTTTTTTACTTGTTCATTCAATTCCTCAACATGTGGAGCCATGTAGCATTAGACACAACCCAGGTCAAAACTGAGAAAGTTGTGGTGTTCACAGGTTTTTTTTTATAACTTTATTCAGGCAATTCGTCTTAATTGGAAGTCACAAGTTTAATCATTTTTGTTACATTGATTTTGTACTTTGAGGCCTTTTTTTCAGTTAAGTCTATCTAACCTGTTTGCTTTTAATTACAAATAAGATCAAATATCCTACACTTCGCCCTAAAAATACTACAGTTATTGTAAGATGATACAATTTTGAATCATTTAACATTTTAGTGATATTGCACAGGGTTGTACCGTTATATACTGTATATGTGTACTTTTGTTTGCAAACTCGCTTTCATCAAATTGCTCATTGAAGGACGGATTAGAGTCAAGAGATGAGTTAAACTTTCACCAAGTAAGTTTATCAAAGCAATGTTTCAAAAGATATGTTTTTCTATATTTGGCTCTTTTTAGTCAGTGTAGTTATTTAAAGCACAAATGATGAAAAGTTACTATAATGTGAAGAATAAACTAGTAGATTATTAGAGATCAGAATCATGAAACAGCTTTTTAGAGAGAGCACAGATCCAACATTAGCGAATGTATCAGTGTTGAACAGTGTGAACACAGTGATAAAAGTCAAAAAGTGTGCTTCAGTGCTTGTTAATAACATTTTCAAGACTGTGTGCAACCCGTTTGGAAGCCTGTATGAGTAATGAAATATACCAACAGACTGTAAGATTACTGTGACTGTTTTCAATTGTCAATCATTGAAGGGTCATAACCAGAATTACAAGACCTCAAATGGCCTGTTCGTAAACAAAACATAAACAAAAAATGTTGCATTATTATGAGAGCATTTTTACATCCATGTGGTTTATTTTTCTGTTGAATCTTTGCTCAGTTAGAAAGCTTATTGTCTCCAGTTGTAAAACAGCGAGTTACAAGCCACCATAACTTACAATAAACAGTAATTAGCAAACAGTTATAATTGCCAGTTTAGTCTGAGAGACTGTAGTTTATTTAATCCCCCCTTTCTCTTTCTGTTTTTATCCTGACGAATAAAAAACACCAAACAAGATTGTGTTTTTAACCGTTTCAGGCTGGTTGCTACAAAAGGCATCAGAGTTCCTCGCCGGGATTTCCTCAAAGTCAACGTTAAAAGCACCTGGTGAGGAGTTATTTAAGTCATTTTCACATATTTACTTTATAACTGGCTGAACTGGGAGCAGTCCATATTAATATAAAACAAATGCCCGTACAGTGATGACATCATGAACTACGTGCTGGAGCAGGTCCCGCCGCCTGCGCCTGGTCTCCCGCGACCTCGCTTCTCCCTCTACCTCTCCTCCCAGCTCCAGTATGGCGTCATTGTTGTGTACCACCGACAGTGTGCTATTCTCCTGGGTAAGAAATCATGAACAGGTCAGAGGAGAGAGAGACTTGCTGAGACAGGTGCGCTATTCCTCTGTGTTATCTAACATCAGAGGGGGGTCGACCTTTTGTGTCCTTCCAGAGGAACTTCAGTCCATTATTGGCCAGCTGTTGAAACAGAGGACCTCCCAGAAAATTGATATAGATGATCACAGCAGGTGAGTCCAGGTGTTCCTCATTCACGTTTGCCTGCATTTCCAAACAGAAAGTAACACCTGCTACTTGTTGCTTGTTGTCTCTCAGACAAGCTCTGCTCTTCCCGGATGCTCTGTGTCTCCTGGAAGAGGCAGAAGGAGCTCCAGACCCCTTATTCGGAGTGATGTCCATGCAGGGTGCCATGCCCAGTCCCACTACACTGATACAGGTACCCAAATAACCATGTAAGGAAATGAACACATAGCAGAAGTCTGTAGATGAAGGTAAAGGAAATTCAAAGTGCTCTATGGAAAAAATAAAAGGCATCTAGACAGAATGTAAAAGCAACACAAGACAATATAAAAAGACATTTAAATACAATTAAAAAGTGTTAAATTGGAAATAAAAAATAAGTTAAAATAGAATAAGACAGATAAAACAGCAGTGTAAGATATTAATCAAAGCCTCAAATCTGATTTAGAAAAAGGCAGCAGCAAAGTACAGAAAAGTCTTCAGCCTTGATTTACTGAGAGTTGCAGCAGACCTGCAGTTTTCTGGGAGTTTGTTCCAGATATGTGGAGCATAAAAACTGAGCGCTGCTTCTTCATGTTTATTTTTGACTCTGGGGACAGAAAGCAGACGTGTCCCAGACGACCTGAGAGGTCTGGATGCTTCATAACGTAGCAGAAAGTCAGAAATTGGCCCTGAACCACTCAGTGCTTTATAAACCAACAGTAATCATTTTTTCGACAGACAGGAAGCCGGTGTAAAGATCTGTGAACTGGAGTGATGTGATCCACTTTCTTGGTCTTAGTGAGGACTCGAGCAGCAGCGTTCTGAATCAACTGCAGCTGTCTGATCGATTTTTTTAAGGAGACCTTTAAAAACACTGTTACAGTAGTCGAGTTTACTGAAGATAAATGCATGGAAAAGTTTTTCCAAATCCTGCTGAGACATAAATCCTTTAATCCTTGATATATTCTCAAGGTGATAGTAGGCTGACTTTTCTCTAATGTGGCTGTTGAAATTCAGGTCTGAGTCCTTGACTGCACCAAGAGTCCTGGCTTGGTTTGTGGTTTTTAACATTATCAGATGAAGCTGGGCGCTGACTATTAATCATTCGTATAACAAATAAGTGTCTTCTGGCTGTTCTTTGTCTCTCAGATGGGGCAGGAGTATCTGAGAGAAGCCTCTGCTGAACTCTCTGAACCGACTGCTCCGACCGCTGCGGCTGCTGCTGCTGCAGCACTAGAGAGCGGTAGGATGACTTCATGTGATGGCATCAAAATAATGATCTCTTCAGGGCAGTGGGTCATTGCAGCAGCAGAAAACAAGATGTACTCTGAATGCAAAAATAGAAAAGAAATTCTTAAAATGGTGACTCAGTTACATGATTAACTGTCAGAAAAATGACTGAATTTAATGAAATGTCATTCAAACGGGCTTGAAAATAGAAGTTAGATTATTAAATCACTTGAGAAATATGATATATCTTGAACTAAAGACACAATAATATAATACAAGTATAATAAGTAAAGGAAATGCACATCCAGTTGATCATTATGTCTGAAGCATCACAGCTGCAGAAAGCAGGAGCAGTTAATAAACATCTACCTGTTATAATGTTTCAAGTAAAACTGATTGAGATCAACAGAAATGGTCAGACCACAGTGTTATACGGTTACATGTGTAGTGGATTGTTATTCAGAATGTGTTCATTTGTCCGTTAGCTCTATGATAGTTTGTAACTGTTTGTTTGTGACAAGCTGATCTGTCTCATTGTTAGAAGCTGAAGATTAAATTATTCTTTCATTTGTTTTGCTGGCAAACATGTAAAATACAGTAAACATGAATCTGTGCAATAACTTCAACTGTTAGGTTATTTGCAGCGGTGGAAGAAGTATTGAGATCTTTTACTTAAGTAAAAGTAGCAATACTACAGTATAAAAATACTCCATTACAAGTAAAAGTCCTGCATTTGAAATTTTACTTAAGTAAAAAGTATTACTAACAAAATGTACATAAAGTATCAAAAGTACTCGTGCAAAATTGTCACCATTCAGATTGTTGTATTTATGATATACAGACATTATTTGACTATTTTTACTGATGCATTTACATGTAAGCGACATAGGAGCTCATTTCTATACTGTTGGGTAGTTTTTTTCTATAACAATGCATCATATTTTTTAAGCTCATGATATGTATTACATGGAAAGTCTTTATCTAAAAAATAACTAAAGCTCCTAAATAAATGTAGTGTAGTAAAAAGTACATTATATCCTAGCATTTCCTCCTAGCATAAAATAGAAACACTTAAGTCAAGTACCTCAAAATTGTACAATATTTGAGTAAATGTACTTAGTTACATTCCACAGTTGGCTATTTGTTTACAGTACTTTTACATCTGTTACGATGGAGTTTGAATATGTGTTGATTTACTTTGTGCGTACTTGATGCTGATACAGACGTCTCACTGTGTTGAACACAGCCTGATGATGCATGAAATGCAAATTAAAGAATTTACATTCCAGTGAAAGAAAAATATGCAGAATGCCGGCCATCCACATTATGTGATTATCACATATAATTAAAAAGTCAGCTGTGCGGCTTTACAATAACACACAGCCTAATCACAGCGTGTCCGGAGACGTACTGTATGTCAGGCTGTGTGCAGTGATACGTGCAGAAATGCCAACAGGTCACTGAGAAAGACAGAGCTCCGATTGTGCTAATCCAGGCAGAAATATGGAGCAGCACAGAGCGGAGAGAAACAGGTTGGGTCAGGTCAGAGCGGAGACAGCGCAGAGCCGACCGCCTTCGACAACACCCTCCTAATTGGCCGAGGCTGATGCCGCGGTGTCGGGAAGTGTTGTGTAGCTGGATTTCACTCAGCAGAAGAGAACACTTTAATTGTTGCTTGATGAGCCGTATCCTCGCCTGCTGGCTTCAGCAGCTTGTGTAGCTGTTAAAATACTATTGAGCCTTGTTATTAATGTCATTCATACTTTCTTTTTTTTTGCCAGGCATAACCGCATCTCCAGACAGCATCACCCTGAGAGAGACAGAGCGAGTCGCTATCCCGGCTGCAGAGGTACAGCTGTCAAAAGAATCACATATAAAGACACGTTTGTCTTCACTTCCATCCATCTTTCTGTCCTCTCTTTCCTCTTCTCGATGCTAGTTTGAAGGTGTGGAGCTCGCTGATCATCATCCAGATACTATCGACTTCCTGTTGGCCCAAACGGATCACTTCCCAGAGGGTGAGTGGGAAAACTAAGGCCCCTTTTCTTCTATTAGACAAAAGGGGTTTAAAGGAGAAAGGAAATTAGAAGAGATCATCATCATTTTTTCTTCTTTTTAACCTTTTTCTAACAGGAGATTCAGAGACAGCAAGAGAAGAAGTGAGGCAAGCAGAGCGAGAGACGGAGAGGGAGGGAAGAGAGGGAGAGCCGACAGGATCCACTATCGAGTAAATCATTCAGACTCATGCATGTGGACGCATCAGTTCGAACGCACGCTGATCCACCCTGACTGTGTGTTTCTAACTGTGTCAGGTTACAGCCTACTGCTCTCTCCAGTGAAGAAGCCATTGTGTTGCCTCAGGAAGAGCCAGGCTCGTCCGTGGAGAAGCCCGGACTCCCCACAGACCAGCTGACCCCTGTCTCCATGCCCGCTCTCCCCTCGCCACCATCTGTAGCAAAGGAACGCGTGAAAAGAAGTCTGGAGTTAGAGGTGCCGGCTTTTGTGTCTAAGAGACAAACTTCAGGAGGCTCCTTTGGTAGATGAATGGTTACAGCAAATAATAACAACAACAACAACAACAACAACAACAACAACAACAGACATCCTCCATTAGAGCCAATAAAAAATCTCTAAAGGGGACAATCCTCTATTAAAGTATCCTTTATAAAGGGGTTAAAGTTGTAACTAATGGCTTTAATATTAATCATTTTTACTAATGTTTTATAAAGAAGCTATAAGTCTTTAATAATTGTAGTTTATGGGGTGCTGGGTTGTGATAAATCCCTTTTTCTGGTGTTCATCCTCTCCCAGATGACACATGGATCGCAGGGAAATTAAAGTCACATTAATAAAGAGTCTACAGCTTCTCACTTTCTAATAAGCTGCCATGTTTACAGTTATAAATGCTAATAAACATTTAATAAAAGGTTTTTACGAAAATCCATCTAATCTGCTTTTGTAAATGTTGTTTAAAAAGGAATTTTGGTCCAGTTGCTTTCTTGGGCTTTCTTTATGTTTAAAAGAGCTTTTTGAAAAGCACGTTGAGTTTACGCTTGTCGTATGAAATGTGCTATATGAATAAATTTGACTTGACTTGATTTGAAAAAACAAAGCAAGTGTCGTGCTGGAAGAGGATAAACACTTATAAGTGATCTATAAAGCATTAATAAATCATTTACTCCATGGAGAACAGTGGAGAAAGGAAGGAAGCTGTGAAATGCAAAAAAAAGAGAATTTAATATGTTCAATATCAAATTCTCTCACTTTAATAATATTTCACTTTTTTGCATTTCAGTGTCACAGTAAATAATGTACTATCCATCATTAAAAAGATTAATTGATAAATAATAAAAATAAAAAGTACAAAAAAGGGGTCACACACCCAAATCAGTTAGATTGTTCCTTTTATTTAGTTTTCTTAAACTAACACTGGAGATTTTTTTCGTGCTTTGAACTTGATCGGTTGCACCACAGTTTTTTACATCGTCTTTGTTAACCATTAATAAAACCTTTAGCTACAACTCATAAACCCTTTACTAGAGGGGTCTCATCACAAAATGATACTCAGAATACATTTGACAGACTAGAGTAGAGTTCTTGGTAAATTTACTTCCTCATCCCTCCCGTTCCCAGGATGTGCCTCCCCCAGAGGTGAAGGTGAGGAGGCGGAGGAGGAAGAAGCAGCTGATCTTCTTCGACCCAGAGACGCAGCTCTCCCAGGAGGTGCTGCAGCAGCAGATCGACAACCCTCTGACTGAGACCACGCGTCCCCTCTTCCCTCTGCCGTCTTCTCACAGGAGGCTCCCCGCCGCTGAGCTCCTCAGCAACCCCTGCACCTGTCAGTAAAAGACCTGTAAAAAATACAATAATGCTCAATAAAACACCAGCTAAAGGTTTTCAGTTACTCTGGCTGATATAGTCAGGTTGAAGCCAGGTGGAGCTGAGAATTATATAATGTCACCAAACTCTCTTGTGTCAGATATCACTCCTTATTTACTTTATAGACCCTATATTGGTCATTTATCTGTCTGAATTATGTGTAAATTTATCTACTTTATCGTGCCCTCAAAAATTCCACAATGCCAACAATCCCACAACGTAATTTGCCACATTTTACACTTGTAATGAACATTTTGTGACTCCACAACTTACAGTGATGATGCAAAATGATGATAATTAGTAAGTGTCTAAAATCTCACTTTACGGCCCGCTATTGACTAAACTATTGAGCGTCTATTATCTAGGGAGTAGTGAATATGTGAATAGTGTGATTTCAGACACTGCTTATGTACTAATAACAACAGATCCTTTTCATATGTCACATGTCATAGAAGACATTTTGACACGTCACAGCAGGTAAAGCATATGTAATATATGTAAATATGTAAATAATAAAATTAAGGATCGCTGAATTCTATTTAGCTCCTTAAGTTTCAGGATCCTGATATCATGCATGCTGGCTCGCTGTCACACGGTCATGACTCACTGGGACACTTAAATAGAACGGAGCCATCGTTAATGTTATTAAAAACAACTAATAAGTCCAAATGTCTACTGTGAAAAGGGCCTAAGATAACAGGTGCAGTAAAGCTAATAGGAGCGTCAGGGAAATGTCAGCCAAGCTGTCAAAGAAGGGCTTTAATCAGGCAACTTAAGTGAAAACACCTGCGTGGGGAGGGGGCAGTGGATGTGCTGAGGCTCACATATCACATATCTTAGATTAGTAACTGTACATGTTGGGCTGAAGTAAAGAACAAACACATCTTTAAAGTCCAAACTCATATTTATTTGTGTAGAAGTATTAATTATCAGACTGGTAGAAGAATTTTGAAATCAGCATGTGTGTAATATTGTCAAATCAATCGTGATTACGTTATATAATTACCATAAACAAGTATAACCGTGGTTAAGAGGATTGACCTTCATTCCATGCTAGGACTATATCCCCGGCTCCTCCAGTCCGCATGCTGAAGTGTCTTTGGTCAAGATAGTGAAACCCGAAATGCTCCCAGTAGCTGCGCCATCAGTGTGTGAGTGTGTGTTTGTGTGTGTGTGGTTGAGCACAGAAACATTGTGGGGCGCTTTGGACAGGAAGCGCCGTATCGCTGATGAGCAGGTTCAGTGTATGAATGTGTGTGAATGGGTGAATGTTGGCATGTATTGTAGAGCGCTTTGAGTGGTCGATAAGACTAGAAAAGCACTATGTAAGTGCAGTCATTTACCATTACTTTAACCATTAAATACATTATAAAACATTTTAGGTAAAAATAGAAGTACGAGGACAGCTTTATCAGTGCAACTCGGTCCATTTAAACACCACCACAAAACTGGGACAGCAGTAATACATCATATGACTCTTTCCTTTCTTATCACTCCTCCAAGCTAAACAGCTACAGATAATATATAAAGTGTTATGTTGTTCCTATAAAAGCACAAAAATTTGATTTTAAACTATGCAGTGTAGGTTATATAGTTACCGTTCCTTTAAATATGTCCATGATTACAATAAACACCATTAAGATAATCTACATTTCACTCTAATGTTGCTCTAAATTACAACCATCATTCCCACAAACATGAACAGCAGGTTTCCTGTTTTGTGCCATAAATCAGTTTTGTCTTATGCTATAAATCAATTCAGCAGATTCCTGTGAGATCAAACTCAGTGGCACCAAATATTAAATGTGAATGAAAAGACGCGGCTAATCTCATTATTTTTATTGATGCCGGTGCCTCTAAGTAATTGTAATAATTCATTGAAGTAAAGTTAACATGTCATTTCAATTCTTCTTTTTCCCCCGACTTCTCATACTCATCTGCACCTGCTGCTATTTTCAAGGACGTGACTTGAGTAACCTTTTTAAAAATAAACCACAAATCTATTTTTTCCCCCCTGCAGTCTTGCCTGAAGAGGTGCAGTTTCTATGGAGACAGGCTGCGACTGTCACGCCTCTCTCTGGCTTGGACCTGCAGGTCGGGGAGAGAGGGCCCGAGTCCACAGACTCTGAGAAGGAAAGAGAGCGTGAGATGGTTGAGATGGCTGAGATGGCTGAAAGAGAGGAGAGACATGAGCTCAGCCCCAAGGAGGTGGGGAAGGGTGTTTGGTTTGGGAATATTTGTGGAGACATTTTGTACCAGGGGAGGACAGGAAATGTCACAAGATGAATAACTATCTGTGTCTGTGTGTGAATACAGGTCCCTAGAGACTTGGCAGAATCAGAGATGTTTGGTATTTCAGGTAAAAAACCACAAGATTTCACCAATACATCAAAAATTTCACAACTCATGCCACATTTTGGATTTAAATCAATTGGCTGGGGGCGGCTTGTTTGTGTTTACCTGAGGGGTGAAATTGTTGTCCTCAAAGTGCTGTACGTGCGTTCAGCATGAGTTTAAGTGGTTGGTTCCTTCACAGGAGGGTGGCTCAGGTCAGGGGTGGGGGTTAGGCATGTGTCACTTTTGGTTAAGGGTTAGGGCAAGCCTCCAGAGAATGAATATAAGCGAATGCAGTGTCTTCAAACGTCTGCTGAACCAGAGTGTGTGTGTGTTTGTCAAGGCCATGATTCATTGATACTGGAGGGCTCCGACCAAAGGGAGGGGTCTCGAGAGATTTCCCCCATATACACATCAGAGAGAGAAGGGTAAGTAATAAATAAAGATATATAGAGTGACTATATGAGTGTGGTCATGTTTACAAGCACGTGTGTGTGTGTGTGTGTGTGTGTTGGCAGGTCCACTGTCTCCAGATCCACACTGCAGGACATCCCAGAGGTGATGGAGGACATGCAGGGGAGAATGTTAGCAGAGTCTCCGGGGTAATGACAGTGCAAGTCTGCATTTTACCTGAAATATTAGAAACTCAAGAGTTTGTTTTATGTGATCTTTGCATTTATTTTGGTGCGCAAACAGGAATACATTACTCGTGTGTGTCTCTAGGTTGATGCCGGTGTTGGCTGAGCACGAAGTAGCACCTGTGCTGTTTCAGTCTCTTCTGCCGCCAGACGCCGACCGCAGAGCTGTCAGCAACATTTTTCACAAGCTTCTGGGTGAGGGCATCAATTTCAGTAATCATCAAATCTTCCCATTACTCGTGTGTTGAAATTGTGGTCATGTTGCAGCATCAGCGCCAAAGGAAACTCTTTAATCAATATGTGGTTGGTGAGTTATGAGATCTGACTTTCAGTTTAGAAAAAAAGTCTGAGTCAGGGCTTTGAAAGTACCAAATGGTGTCACTAGTGGAAGCTTTAATAATGGGAGGGAGGTGGGAAGAAGATGAGTGATATTGTTGGTGTCTGCAACACTTGGACTTGGACAACACACTGGAGGATAACGTACAACAGTTCATAGAAAAATAATACAATTTCAAAAAAAAGATAATTTACCCAATTTTAATATGAGCTTATTTTTCATCAAACTCAACTGTCAGTTTGTTTGATTTTAAGTGTATGGCTTTTAAAATGTTCTATGTATGTGTGTCTTTTGTGTGTGTGTGTGTAGAGATTTTATCAGCCAGGAAGGTGCGTGTGGAGCAGGACATGCCTTATGGGGACATCTTGATATTACCTGGACCGAACGACGAAGAGGTGCATCTGACTTAGTGACATGAACTCAGTCACTCAGGTCCCCATAAACCACCAAAACAAACATTACTGTTCAGCCTGAAAGAGGATTATTTGGTTGTTTCAAACAGTGTCACACAAATGAAATAGTGGTTCATAAGATTTGCTGTTGGTATGTCTTGTTGACATGTTTAAAATTTAATAATTTAATAAGATTTTAAAACGTTTTACCTGATGTTTATATCACATAAAATTTCCATAAGCATGGTTTTACATCATCGGTCCATTTATGATATGTTGTATCAACTATATGGCATTTCAGATAAATATTTTAACAGTTTTTATTGTTATATTTTTTCATACTTTTAATGACCTCACTTCATGTTTTTCTGTACTGAAAGAAACAGTGATGTGTCCCTTTTAGAGAACTACAAAATAAACATTTTATGATGATCTCTGTCAGTTATTTCTGTAAAGAAAACATGCACTGTATATTGAAAAGTATTTGTGCTATGCAGTGGAGGACAGGTGTGGCAAAACATATTGCAGGGGTTAAGGAGGTGCAAGGAGGAGAGTAAGTAAGTTGAGTGAAACTGGATCTCTCTCCCCTCCTCCTCCTCCTCCTCCGACTCTTCGCCCTCCTTTAGTCCCCCTGACCACATCTTGATTCTACTCTCGAGACTTTCTCAGGGGGCTGTGACCAAAGTTTATTATTAGCATCTGTCTCAGCTCACTCTCTCTGTCTCTCTAACTGTCCTCTTCCTCCTGTCTCTGCGTCTCATTTCTGTCTGTCACTTTCTGTTTCTGTCTTGTACCTCAGCTGTCTTGTACACTTTCTCTGGTGTTTTCTTTGTTCTTCAAAAGCTTTTTTTTTTCTTCTGTTGGTTTTTGTGGTCAGACTGTGTCACTTTCTACTTGTTGTGTTCCTCCTTTGCTTTTGGTTTCCGCTGACAACACCGCGGGCTATTTTTTACTTTGTCACAAGTCCATGTCTTCTTGTTTCTCTGTGCTATTGCTTTAATGTTGTATTGTCCCGTCTTCTGTGCTTTTTCTCTTCAACTCCTGGTAGTTTTATGTCTCTGCTTTACTACCTCTCTCCACCTGCTACAACCTCCCTCCATCCTCTTCTACTCAAGCACGTCTCCACTCTGAGAGGCTCTGCACTTCTGCATAATGGGAAAGACACAGCTATATTCTCTGTATAAGGGTTTTCTGGACTGTATTTGCTTCTGCTTGTCTGTGAGTATCTCCTTTTCCTGTGCATGCATTCTGCGTGTTCCTACCTCTATTTCTTTCTACTAATAAATATGTCACCTCTCCATCATGGTTGACATTTTACCTTAAATCATCTGTATTATGTGGTTGCAATACATTTTTAAAAAAAAATTTAGACTTCAAGCTCCACAATGTCCTAACAACAAATCACATGCAGACTGTGCATGTTTATATATGTCGGTGTTTGGTTTTGTGCGTGGTCTATTTTGTCGCCCCCGTCCTGCAGTAAGTGTCTCCTCAGCACATGCTGGGCTTCTGATATTAATAACAGTCTCAGAATGTGGATGGAAATAGAGCCTCTGCTCCTCCAAAGAGGCCAGAAGTCATTTGACATTTCTTATTAACCTCCTTTTGAACGAGCCCAGGTCAACCTTAATGTATAAGCTCGCACTCTTAAGGAATTCTTCTATCATGGCTGCAGAGACAGAGTGGAGTTTTATAGGTGAAATTGAGCACTCTCAAGTGGGATACAGGTTCAGATTTTTGCATTTATTTACATGTAAACACATAATGTATCAGTCTTAGCCAGGGGTAAGTCCAGCTGGTGACCTTTGACCTTTAAGGCCTAAGGGTTAGATATTACTCAGTGAAGAAAGGGACATATGCAGGTTGATCCCAGCCCTGATTTTTTCCTTCTTTTCCTCCCTCTGTGGTTGACTGTTTTTAGCGGGGCAGCGGTGAGCCCGCAGGCGACACTCAGAGAGACACTGAGAATGGACACCTGATCTACAGAAATGGGGACGTCCTCGAGGACAGATGTAGGTATCAGTTCAGTTGAAAGAGCGGGCAGCCTTCATAGAACTGCTCCGGCATCAACATCCTGTTTCACCTCAATCTGTTTTACAGATGAGATACTCGACACTTTAGGTGAGGGGACTTTTGGGAAGGTTGTTCACTGTTTGGACCACAGAAGGTAAAGTTTTTCATGTAATATTGAAAGTTGCAATATGCATCATGTGTAGCGTTTATTATTTAATTTAAATACAGTATTTTAACATACAGAGGTGGAAACCGAACGGCGCTGAAGATCATTAAGAATATTGAGAAGTACAGAGAAGCAGCCAAACAGGAAATCAATGTGCTGAAGAAGATCAGTGAGAAAGATCCAAACAATAAACAGTGAGTAGTTTGTTATTTTGGTTATTTTCAGGGTAAAGTTTCTGTTTTTTCTGTCTCATACATTTAATCTCTGTTTCTTTCCCCTTTTTTCTCCCCATCAGTCACTGTGTTCAGATGCTCGACTGGTTTAACTACTACGGCCATGTGTGCATCTCCTTTGAGCTGCTGTCTCTCAGCACCTTTGACTTTCTGAAAGCAAACAACTTCTTGCCTTATCCCATTAACCACATCCGACACATGGCCCTCCAGATCTGCCACGCTGTCAGATGTGAGTCCTGTATCACACTTAACTATACCACCTTGCTTTTTCTCCAGTACTTGAATGTCAATGATGGCAGTAAGCAGATTATCCACCACTGTCCCACTGATGTCATAGCAAACAAACAGATATTTAAAGGGTGACTGAAAACTGAAGATGACATAAGTGTCCTTGATTTAAACTCCCATAACAAATTAAAGTTAAAGAGAAACACAGTTAAGGGTTGTGACCATCACTTTCTTTTGTTTATCACCCACACTTACTTCCACTATTGATTAAGATCACATCAGCCCAGTTTTAGCCTCTCTTCACTGGTTACCAGTAACTTTTAGAACTGATCTCAGCTCCCAGCTACTTTGCTGAATTGCTGCTCCCCTATGAGCCAGAGCGCAGCCTCAGATCTTTGGGCAGGGCTCTGCTGGCTGTTCCTAAGTCCCGACTCAAGACTAAAGGTGACCGGGCTTTTGCAGTCAGGGCAGCTCTCGAACTCCCTGCCCGAGAATCTGAGTCTTGCAGGATTGGTGACATCTTTTAAATCACTTCTTAAAACGTATCTTTCAAAGCGTTTTATTAATTTTTGCATGCCATTTTTATTTACAACATATCTTACCTGTTTTATGTTACTGTTTTCTTTTTTCTTCTTTTTTATTTTTATTCTTGGCGATTGCTTGATTTTATTTGCCTCAGTCCTGAAATATTTTAATCCTGGTTCAACCTTTGTAAAGCACTTTGTATCTTCATTTTGAAAAGTGCTGTATAAATAACGGTTATTATTATTATCTGACTGAGGTTTGTGCAAGTTAGAATCTATGGCCCCAACCATGGCTCTGAAATATCAGTAGCCTAACTGTGCTTTGTATTGATAAATCCATGGCACTGTCCGTGGTGCTGAATTAGCAGACGGATTTGCAAATGCACCTTTTTCCCTATAGTCCCGCCCTTCTGTCAGTTTTGTCTTGGATCTATAACATTCTCCAAACTATATACTATAAATACTCGATTCTATACTATATTGTAGCCAATATACTCTATAGAGTAGTGTCACCTTATGATCAAAGTGTCAAGTAGCAACATGTGGTCATGGAGGAGCGGACATTTATAGAGACACACTGCTGCCTGTAGTATTTCTATAATATTCCTATAATATTTCTATGATCATTCAGTCATGTCTGTGCTGTTGAAATACACCCCCAGACCAAGCCACCTCTGTAGCAAAATATTTTAGGGGAGACATGACTACAGATATAGTTTTTACTATAGATGTTTGGTGTAACCTGGGAGTGGAGCAGATAATGTGATTGAGGAAATTAATCTGCACTGACCGCACCACGCTCAGCTGCTACAGTTACATATTTCAAAGTAAAGTTTATACTGTCAAAACTATGGTGTGTTTTGAAAAAATAGCATTATTAGAATGCTTAATGTCCACATTCAGTAAAAGAATAGGCTTACACAAAATATGCATTTAGCCTAATAGCTGTTCTATTAAATCAAAATTATAATGTCAAGGATTAGACTAGGCCTATATGATAATCAATCCTGCAATCCCAGGGTTAGGGTTAGGGCCATCCCTCTGTCAAAACTTGCATACGAGTACAGACAACCACCCATGCAACTATTAGCTTTCCCCCACAAATCTAGCAGCATATCCAACTGTTTAACCAACAGAAAACTCAGCCAGATGAGGGCGTTGGCTCACTAGCTCCTGATAAATCTAAACATCTACTTTCTCTCCTCTCCCCCTCCCTCTGTCTCCACTGCAGTTCTCCATGACAACAAGCTGACGCACACCGACCTGAAGCCAGAGAACATCCTCTTCGTCAACTCAGACTACTCTTTCATATACAACACTGAGAAGGTTAGAAACAACTGCAGGCATGAAGTCAAAACACCTTTGGGTGAAAGAGAATCTGGATGTTAAATAAGCAGGGATTAATGCAGACAGAAAAAAGGGAGATTGCTTTGTGGTCGCTCAGTTGGATGCATATTTGTATCAGCAGAACCTGTGAACCACCCACATGCAGTCCCTCTATAGACACATATTTATCCAAGAAAACTGTGTTTTGTTTGTTGACCTCAGTCTGGCATCTTTGAAAGGATATTTTTAAAAAACAAATAATCTTTTTAGGGGGAAGAAATGCTTTGTTTTGGGGTTTTTTTCAACTTGGGTCCTATTTTTGTACTTTTGGCTATCATTCCTGTTGGTAATTATAGAATTGTGTAATTGCTGAGATCTGAGAATGCAACAACATTGCTAAAAAAAAAGAGAGGACAGACAGGGAAAGAAACATGAGGAGTTTTAAACAAACTCCAAGGTTAGCCAAACTTAAAAAATAAATGAAGGCAAATGGTACTCATACATGTTTACATTTTGTAGACAAACTTCTTGGTTCAACTTTGACCTATTGTACTTATTGTATTGTGTGTGACAGATTTACTTTTATCGCCAATAATCTATGTGAATCCGGATGTTTCTTGCCCTTTCATACTTCATTTTAGTTATGTTGCCATGTTCCTTGATCTCGGCCACTACTTTAGGAAGTATAATTTCTATCATAGCTGATAGAAATGATGGCCAAATCTACAAGAGAGAACAGCTAGCTAGCTAGTTGAATTTGAATGTCAGAATGCAAACATGCTCACAATGTCAATGCTAACATTCAGATGTTTAGCAGTTATGGTGTTTACCACTGTCACCATCTCAGTTTAGCATGAAAACATTTATTAATTAGCACTAAACACAAATTACAGCTGAGGTTTTGCAGGTATTTGGTCAAAAAGAAAAATATTGGACTGTTTAAAGTTTTGACTGATGATGGTGCTACATGGATAGCTGGGGGCTCACCACAGGTACAGGTAGCCTACAATTTATCCTGAGGCATCATAGCTTTGTGCCAACCAACTGCAACGTACCCAGTTTGTGTCCAGCTGAAAACCTTTGTTGTATCCACCTTTGTTGATACTTCAGTCTGGACCAAAGTGGTGGATCAATGGACGGACAGACACTGCTATCCCTAGAGCCATGCTGCTAGTGTGGCTAGAAATAAGGACCAAATAGCAATAAACTTGAATTATCCATTAAATGATTTGGTAAAGTTTGGTTAGTTAGGTTTTCACCTTTTAATTGCTACGTATGTCCTCCTTCAGAAGTGCAATGAGAGGAGACTAAATGACACAACAGTGCGGCTTGTTGACTTTGGCAGTGCCACCTTTGACCATGAACACCACTCTACCATCATCTCTACACGTCACTACCGAGCCCCAGAGGTCATACTGGGTAAGAAACGTTGGTTTGGACTAGACCAGGAGCTGTCAGTCTTGTTCAGTTGGTGTTGAAGCTTTGGTTCCTCTTACCTCTCCCGCAGAGCTGGGTTGGAGTCACCCTTGTGATGTGTGGAGTATCGGCTGCATCCTGTTTGAATATTACGAAGGGTTCACAATGTACCAGGTCACATGTGTGTTTATACTGGTACAATTACAGCATGTTGAAAGTAGGATGATCTTGATTTTGCTGACATGCCCTTCACTTGTGCGTTCCCTTGTGTTGACTTGTAGACTCATGACAATAAGGAGCATCTTGCTATGATGGAGAGAATACAGGGACCAATTCCTCGGAGGATGATTCAAAGGAGCAGGTAAACACAACACAAGCCTGTACACTCTTACTCACAGACATGAAAACACACTTTATCCAACAAAACATGTTTCTCACAGAAAGCAGAAATATTTCCACTGTGGGCGTCTCAACTGGAACGAGTGCTCCAAGTCCGGACGCTATGTGAAAGCCAAATGCAAGCCTTTAAGGGTGAGCTGAAACAGATGCAAACATTTAAACACAAGCTAAGTGCGTCTACTCCTTTACACAACATGTGTCTCTCTTAATCTGTGTTTTTCAGAAGTACTTGTTGTCACAAGCGACAGAGCACCACCAGTTTTTTAATCTCTTGGAGAGGATGCTGGAGTATGAGCCCTCAAAACGCATCTCCCTTTCCTCTGCTCTTCGCCATCCCTTCTTCCTGCCTCTCCATCACCCAGGAAAGAATCAACTCTGGAGGAACAGCAGTGATATGAGCAGATGACCCTGAACAACCCATTGACCTTTTCCGCACCATAACACAGTGTTTACTATGTTTAAGCCCCTAACTACAAATCATGTGTATTTAAAGCCCATAAAAAGTAAATAAGCAACAAAAAAGTAAAGCAAGGCAACCCCCCCCCCCCCCAAAAAAAACATTCTCAGGACCGAGTGTGTGTGGTTTGATCAGATTTGATTGACAGCCGGGACAAAATAAAAGAACTGACATCAAATTTTGATTCAAATGTGGTAAAATCCTGATTCAAGCCAGTAAGAAGCGCACAGACAAAACTGCCCAGAAGGAAATCTCTCATGTGAAAAAACAAAAACTGTCAGAAAATTGTTTGTTCATGAACGACTCCACCTCATGTGCAAATGCATATTGTATTTTTAGATTTCCCACTTATTGATATATGATAGAATTTCCATGTACTTTTATATGATATGCAAATCAGTGACGTGACTCAAGCAAGTTTCAAGAATCCGCAGAGATAGATTTAATTTATTAATAAATTAATAGAAACATAACAGCAGCATCATTTGCAAAATGGTTTACTTGTAATGTAGATATATGTGATTTGTGGTAAATGGGCTAAAACATGCAAAACCACCGGTATTGTCCTTTGAAGCCAGACCCTCACATACCAATAGATCAAGTCTGTTCAAAAAAACTCAATAATGCTAAAAAATAACAAAAATACTTTTACACTGTATCTCTAAAATTTAGAGGATCAATTTTAATGCAAAAGCTAAATGATCCTTTGAAAAGTATCTTTTTAGTTTATGCTCTTAGTCACTTTATAAGGTGAAACTGATGTTTTTTTGTAACGTTTTGTATGGAGTGACTCTTTTTAGTCGTTTAATAAATTCAGTTCTTCTGTTCTCGTGTTTTGATTGAGGACTCTCAGCTCATCACCCAAATAACGATCACACACACTCCTCACATAGTGCTGCCATTGACTCTCAGCCCTCCTCTGGCATCTTGATTGAGTGTAGCTCAGCAGAGAGCACGGTCACAAGGCTGAACGAGTGTGTGCGCTCGCTAGCTCTCCTCTTCAGCCTTGGCACATCCGAGAAGAGGCTGAGCGTCAGTGTGTGTCACTGAATGAGACCTTACTTCTAAAGTGTGTATGTGTGTGTTTGTGTGGGTGGTTGTCTGTAATAACATGTATGTATTAGTGAAGTATCAGTGAAGGTTTGTTTATAGTCTTCTTCCCTGGCTATGCTAAAAGTAATTTTAGGCTGTTAATGGGAATGAATGAAGCTAATATTAAACTAAAGAGATATCTCTCTTCTTCTCTCTCTATGCGTGTATGGAGACAGTTGTTGAAGGAAAGTCAGTCAGTGTCTGTGTGAGTGGATGTGCGTAAACTTGAGGCAATTTACTTCTTGTTTCTCCATACAGAACTTATTTAACTGCTATAAATGCTTTTTATACTCCTGCCATAATAACATAAATGTGTCATTTGTCTTTACCCATTTTAAAAAACTAAAAATTCCAACAGGTTACATATGATTTTCCACTATACAGTATATACGTACCTATACATTAAATATTACATCAACAGGTATTTTCAACTATACTTAAAATTATCACCAACAATTACTGTGGTATGTGTTAAATTAATTTTACTGTATTTAAATGTTGAGACTTGAGGTAACAAATTATGATTGAGAAAAAAAAGAACGACTGGAAACTAATAGAACAACTAATAGCATATTAAATAGAAATAACATTAAATTATGGGTCAGGTGAAATAGATTTTTCATTAGGATCCTGAATGGAAAAGACTTTTGGTTTATTTGAAATCATCACAACAACCGCATCTGAAAGCATGTATCCTGGGGTCCAAACAACCAAGGCAACCAGGTGGTCGGGGTCATCACTGAATAGGGCTTGAAGAGTTGTTTAACGAGACTTTGTTGAATTTAACACACAGTTGTTTGCATGTTTAAGGGGCCTTGGAACCCCAAGGCCACGTCAATGCCAAAACTGTCCTCAATAATACATTTTGCACTTCAGTCACGAGTGTTGTAGTGTTCCTAGTTTAGGTACTGCTCTCTGCAAGGTAAAAATACAGATGAATATAGTAAGTCTTGATTTTCCAGATTCACTGATTTGTTATTCAGTGTAAAAAGAAACACCTGAATCACCCAGAGTATGATGCATGAGTGTAGTTAGTACAGACTAGATTTAGATAGTATTGTGTACAAAAGGAAATGTGAGTATGATATAATATGACCAGCAATTTATATTTAATTTATAATGAAGGAAATTTTATTTATTTGAAATCATCATAACAAAAAGTCTTTCTGTTTCTATCTAGTTAGCTGTGTGTGCCTGAGTGAACGTTCATGTTTGAGGAATCTGGTGTAAAAATTTAAATAAATATACAAAATATTCAGAGATTTTATGTTCACATATCAAAGAAGTTAATCCCTTGATGGCAACACTGACTTTATTCAAAACAATCACTTCTACTGTTTATATGTATTGAGGCCATTGTGCTAATTTGTTATGATGAGATGTATATTTAGTATTTTTAGTATTAAATTAATATGTATAAGCATGTAGTTTCTGTCACCTCGCTAAGCAGAATTTACCGTCATGTATTTTTTACGTTACCTAGCATATTTTTATTGATGGCTTGTACCTGTTAGTGGTACACTGTTGTGGTCCACAGTGCCTGTATGTGTGTGTGTTTCTGTGTGTGTGTTGCTGTGTGATACTCACACAGTAAGCACGTGTGTGATCGCATGTACTCACATGTTGTGTCGTGGTAACTTTAACACTCTAACATCAGTTGTCCTTTTTATTCTGAAATCCTCACTGGGCCGTGACCTTGCACCATCTCTGACTGTTGTGTTTGTGTGCGTGTGTGTGTGTGCGTGTTATATGTAGCTTACCTTTTGTTTGTGCTTACCAATGAAGGCACGCCCCTTATGAGTTCATGCATGAGAACATGCGTGTGCGTGTGTGTGTGCGTGTGTGTGTTAATGCATGGGTGTCATTGACTGTATGTCACGTTTTGAACACTGATCCTCCTGAGAATCCCTTAAGTGGCTCTTTTTGTTGGGCTTGCACGGAAGCTCTGGTTCACACACAAACCTGAACTCCGCTCTGTACATTTGACAAAGTGAACGATTTTTGTTGTTAATTTCTTGTTTTGTGCGGTTTCTTCACAATGAGCCAGGTTTGTGTCATGTAATAAACAGATATTTTCGATGTAGATTCAGTTATGTGTCTGTGAAGAACTGCTGACACACGATCACTTCAGCCTTTCTCCTTTAAGCGGTACGCTCCTGCACTTCAGGCAGTAAACTGATCCCTGATCTGTCGCTGAACATGAGCTCAGGGAGGTGTGGCCTCTCGTGGTGATCTTGTTAAAGCATTAAACCATCCTCACCTGTCAGAAACCGAGGTACCGGACAGTAGAGGGGACAGAATAGGAGGTTACAAAGGATTTTAAATGGGTTCAGTAAAGTGGTGTGAAGGCCTGAATGTCAGTGTGTGTGTGCTGTCAAAGCCAAATAGGGCATTAGAGTAGGCTGTAGAGCCCAAAGGTCACCATGGAGAGTCATTCAAAGACATTCAAACATTGAAATGTGCCAAGATGAAGTCAGGAGGAATGCTGCAGCAGATTCTGAGGACTTTGAGGACTGAGGTCTTTGTCACAGTTATCTGATCATTCATGGGGCTCACAATTCAGACTGCAGGAAACATCCTTAAGAGATTTAATGAGCACTTCTGGAGTGACACTGTTGCAGCTGAACACTATGAATCTTTCACCAAACCACAGCATTGACATTGTTTTTGTTTGCTGAAGGAGTTGTTGTTGTTAGTGGTGAGGGTTACTTCACTCTGTCACCTCCTCTTTAAGGGACAGGTTTACAATTTTTCAAGTCTGTCCTTAAACAACAGTCAGATGAATATTGACACATGATTTTCTTGTTGTAATCATTCTTCGTCATCATTCAGTGGTTGCCAACATTTTTGGCCTGTGACCCCTTAAAATAAAGCGAAGTCTACCTGGGACCCCTCGTCACATGTTGCGTTGTCTGCCAGTTTAGAGTATTGTCTTGATTCATCAGTTAATTGTTTTGTCCATAAAATGTCAGAAAATAGTGAAAAATATCCACTAAAGTTCCCCACAGTCCAAGATTACATTCTCAAATGTCTGATTTTGTCAACAGTCCAACACCCAAAAATATTCAGTTTATCATGTTCAACAAAGGAAAGCAATAAATCATCACATTTGAGAAGCTGAAACCAGTTTTTTTTTTCATTTTTGCTCAAAAATGAGTAAAATTATTATTCAATTATCAAATAGTTGGTAATTAATCTTATTCAATGGAATAATAGATGAATCGACTAACCTTGCAGCTCTAGACAGAAGATTTGCTTTGATTACACTTTTAGATGCTTCATGAGGTAAAATACAGAAATCCACAAGAAATAAAGCAAAAATTAGAAGAAAGCTTAAAAGAAAATCAAACAAATGTGTTTTTTTTCTGTATCCTATCCTGTTCTATCATCTCACGACTCCTTTGTTTAATCCAGTGACCCTTTGTGAGGGTCCTGACCCCCAGGTTGGGAACCACTGCATTAGAAGATCCCTTCATAATGCACTTTCAATGTAAGTGACGGGGAAAAAACCTTTTCTTTAACAGTTCTCTTTTTTGTCCAGTTATTAACAATCTCTTATCTCCCAACAACACAAACACTGCTGTCTCGGGACAGTGACAGTTGTCTCTTTGTTTCATTTCCTCTTTCCACATCTGTGCTCATCTCTTCATCTCCACTGCTTATGGTCTTGTAAGGTGTTCTGAGAAATCAAGCTGCATGGCTTCCTCGAAGCCCACTTGGCCGACTTTGAATACCATGCACCTGCTACTTCCTTTGTCACCTTTATACCCACTGTTCTCTAACGCAAATAATGCAGCATTATATGTGCACAAACAAGACTGAACATAGGAACAATGCTGATGTCAGGCCTGTGTTATGCATGCGTGTGTCACTCAGCATGACATCAGCTAGTGTCTAAATCCTCATCACAAACACGTGAGTCATTGGGTGCATTCCCTGCCACAGCTAACGAGATTCTCCTCATTAAGTCCTTTAAGTCATAATCTGTATCGGAGAGTTGGGGTTGGTGAAGAGTGGAGAGAGTCTGGAGGAGGGAAAACAGAAGAATCAAAGACTGAAACTTTGAGTGAATCCTCAGAAGAACGAACGGTCGGGACAAAGGAGCACGCAAGACATCATGTTGTGGAGAGTCTTGTTGTTTCCTCTTGTTTTCTCTGGTTTATTCTGAAACGTTGTGGGATTGTCTGGAGGCCATCTGGCTGGAGCTTTATTTGGATTTTACGCTGTGAGCCTTCTGCCAACTGTGGCCACCTGCATGGGTAAGAAAATTCCTCACTGGAAAACCATGCTAAAACATCTCCCAGTTAATTTTGTGTGTAGATGAATTGTGACCAATGACTTGAAAAATATGCTGTCCAAAATGTTTGAGTGTGACATTTTCTCATTTTTTATGCTTGTGTGGTTTCCACCGTTCTCTCGTTACTTCCTTTTTCTCTGTGGGTATCAATGTAGAGGACAAACACTTTATCTGTTTATGTAACCTTTTTAACCCTCATATACGGTTCATATTCGGGCCCTTTACAGTATCCTTGAGCCTCTATATCAAATTTCTCAACAAATCTATTTTTCACTCATAAATACATCATCAGTCATAAATAAATGGGTGATTAACCCTTTATTAAGCTTTCAGAGAGCAGAGAGAGTGTATTCTTTACACTATGTGTTTAGGAAGAAAAAACAGTCATAATCATGCTGCATCATGGTCCTATGTTACCTAAAACAGCTATAATGAGGCCTTTGAATGTAAATAAAGCATTACCATTTTTGAATGCTAATTTTTTAGGTCACATTTAAACCAGAACACCCATTTATGTACAAAATTTTGTATCAGCTGCATAAAAATAAATTAAAGTTGAAATATTTCTGTGTAACTTGGTAAAAGTCATAAAATTAACTTATCAGGCTAAAAGGACACAGTGTTCAGGATGTTTTTTTACTGCTCTCAAATGTAAAAATGGGTCAAATTTGACGCAAGCAATATGTAAGGGTTAAGCAGGTGTGGATGAGGCAGTATGTGCTTACTAAGACTGCGTGTCTGAGCCTCGTCTGACTGCTGTCCTTGTCCTTGACAGGCCTCAAGCTGAGTTATTGCCGCCACAGGACCTGAGTCTGCGTGTGTCCTGAGTTTGTCCTGTCAGAGCAACACAACATGAGCGAGGGAGAAAACCATCACATATTAACCCATCATCTGTCAAAAAAGTAGGAGTGCGGGCGTTTACTTCTGTCCTTAGAGCTCATCATGGAGTCAGTTGTGAGAGTAAAAAAGTCGCTGAGGAGGCCTGTCAGGAAGCTGACCGCCTGTGTGACGGGGGTGAAGGAGAGGAGGTTGTGTGCCAAACGCAGGAACCATCGGGGCAGAGGTGGGGGAGGAAGAGGAGGATGCAACAGGTTGAAGAGGACCCCTCCTCTCCAATCTGCACACACCAAAGACGCATCAGTGATTCGCTCCTACCAGGCAGACTTGGAGAAGGAGAGGCAAGTGGACACCCTTCATAGAAACACAGCATGTGGATTTTTATAATTCCTAGGAGGAAACAGGAAAAAGTCTCTTTGCATGTGAAATAAAGTTTTAACCAGATGCAGAAGATGAAAAGATCAATTTTTCACATGTGAAGCAAAAGCTCAATGAAATCAACACATGCTTTAAATATGACATTTTGTAATCTTCTCATCTGCTCCAGTTTGTTTTCATTAGAGCAGGAAGCGAAAATGAATCCAGTTAATTGAAGTCACCTGTAGCGTGACAGCATGCGTGACAGAGATATTACATTAATTGAATTTTGCCTGCAGTATGTCAGGTGTATTTATATTTGCTTGCTGTGTTTACAGAAAGCTGCGGGAAGCGATGAATGCTCAGAAGAATGCAGAGAGAGCAGCTATGAGATCTCACTTCAGGAGAAAATATCGTCTGTCTGAGGTCTGTGTGAGCACTTGTGTTAGTTAGTGGGATATCTCAAAAAACTACTCAGGAGATTTCAGTGAAATTAGAGTTAGGCAATGGTCCAACATATATCTACAGCATTAATATAGCCATGTCCATTTCCAAATACACAGATTTTCCACTATTTTAATTTTTGTTGCAGAACATTTTTCTGCAAATTTCAAATTTAACATATTTGAATGACCATGAAAAAGCTATTCATTTGTTTCATGGTATTCTTTACTTAACTGGTTGCCAGATTCTTGTATGCATGGCCTATTTGAAAATAAATTTCCATGGTTTCTGTACCGATTTTAACCAAATTAAACATACAAATACCAACTCTTAACTGTCCTGCAGAAGATAAATAATGCTACTTGATCCTTTAAAGGACGGGTTCACAGATTTTCAAGTCTGTCTTAAAACAACAGCCAGGTGCCCAAATGAACATTGAAATTGAATTTTCTTGTTATAATTATTCCTCCTGTTCATACTGGCCATTAGAAGATCCCTTCATAATGCACTTACAATGTAAGTGATGGGGGACAAAATCCACAAGCCTCCTTCTGTGCAAAAATGTATATAAAAGTTTATCTGAAGCTAGTATGAAGCTTCAGCAATCCAAATTAATCAAATCAAGCAGATATCTTTCAATGTTACAGTCTTTTTAGTGCCAAAGTTCCTCTTTTTGTTACTATGATTCCACCGTATTTGTGTACGAAGATCATAATTTATATAGTTCTTTCAGAAATTTGCATAATTTTCTATCAACATGCGCATTTTGATGCAGGCCCCAAAGCAGATCAGCAGAAACTTATAAATACTTTCTATTACTGTGATAAGATAACCTATTTAGAGCATTGTGCAGCCTTCATGGTATGCTCTCCTTTTTCAAGAAATCTCATGTATTTTGACATTTTCTAAAATAAAACAATCACATTTTTATAAGTCTATTCCTGTTTGTGCTCCATGTATGTAAGTTTATTAATATGCATATTTACATGAGCAATGTGGACAAATAATATATCAACTGAAAAAATTATGTTGTTTTTTTGTGTTATATGTTCAGCCTTTTAATCTTCTGCTTCTTCCTGTTTTTGCATAATTAAGAACTCCACGGACTCAAACCACCTGAGGTCTGTTGGAGGCAAAGTGTCGCTCCCCCGCGAGCTGTCAAAGATCATTCACCCTGAAAACAAGACCAAGGACAACGGCTTCAACCTGCTGCAAGCTTTTCAAGGCCTCAACTTCAACACAGCGGCGCTCACAGGAAGGAAACACAGCAAGACGCCCACTCCCACACTGGCTAGAGGGCACTCTTGTAAAGTCATGTGATCAATATGTGATCACAGGGCCGATTAATATGCCGCCTTCTGAATGGGTTAGTTTAAAAAAGAACTGCAGGAAAACAGCAGGGAAACACCCTTATACTGTAAATGATTGCTGCTCACACACAGACTGTGCATTGGAAATCAATATAGAGACTTTAGTTCAATAATTGCTGTTGTGACAATTAAACCATGTCCTTCAGACTTTTGTTTCATGCTTATTTTTTGTCTTTTGTGTAGCAATAATAATGTTTAAATACCAGATAATTGAATAATTTGTTTAAAATGAACTGAAAAGATCATTTAAGTTAAGTTGTAATGTGATCAAACTTGTTAATGTACCAACTTCACAGATAATAAGTTTATTAACCACCAGTCAATGAAAGTTACTTCACAAGTGGGGTTATATTTTTTATATATTGAACTTGATGATGCAATTAGGTAAATAACGAGGTATTTCCACAGACTGTATTTAATTCAGTCATTTAAAAACATATCAAACACTTTTGTTCATGTAATTAATTTAAAGGTTTTTACATTTTCTGTGAAAGCATATTTCCATCCCATGTAGATTACTGTTGTATTACATTTTAATAACTGTATTACAGTATTACATGTTGCACAATCTGTTGCTACAAGCTGAACATAGGGAAGCTTGTTATGGTGATGCTTCTCTAAGACACTGTTGTATATTATGATAGATAGTAGAGCTGCAACGATTAGTCGATTAATCGATTCGTTGATGGACAGAAAATTTATTGGCAGCTATTTTGACAGTCGATTAATCGTTTTAGTAAAGTTTTAAGCAAAAATTCCCAAAAACTGCTGGTTTTAGTCTCTCAAATATGATGATTTAATGCTCTTCTTTATCAGGCATGCTGAAAGAGAGGTGAAACAGATATCACCTTTGACTCTGGGAAAATGATTAATCGATTAATCAAGAAAATAGATTAATGAAAATAATAGTTAGTTGCAGCTCTAATAGAAAGTACTGTAGCTACTAGTCTCTGTTTACAGAGCTGACTCAATAATTTAAATGATATAGATCCAACTGGGTGATCTATACACAAGTAAGGAATCTCAGGGCAACACATTCACATGAGTAATGAAATAACAAACAATATTTTTTATATATATATATATTTATGATTAACTGAGAAAATTATTTAGCTGTTTCTTTGTAAATAATCTATCACCTGTGTGTACAGTACATGAACCAAATGTTGTTAAGCTGTTAGTTTCTTGTGTAAATTGGTGTGTAACTAGTCTAATGCTTTTTATACAACATGAAGAAAAGGCCAAAAATTTGATTTTTGTGAAATAGCTGCAAGTAAAACTTGTAATAAAGACGTCTTTGGCCAGCTGGACTCACTCTGTCTTTTTGATATTTTACGCAATGTGTGTGTGTTTTGGTTCAACCTGACATTTTGGCTCTGTTGTGATTCTCTTGAACTCTGCACCTTCAGATCCATAATTCATCACCTCCTGTCAGTTCATTAGAGTGACAGAGCACTTTCAAGGATATTGGGCTGGGAATGGAGGAGGGAAATAATCAGTCCTGCAAAGAGAACGACAACAAGCTCCGGATGAAACTGACAGACACACAGTTGTTTGGACCATGAGGAGCATGTCCATCCAAGGGACCGTGTGTGTCAGAGCGCAGGGCACCTGTAGGTCCAGAAATATGCTGTGTGGTGTCGCATCACAAAGGGCTCTTTGTATGACTGCAGCAAGAACAGTGGTAGATGGGAAGGTGGAGGGGAGAAAAGAGGGTACAGGTGTTAGAAAGAAGGGTGTGGATGGACGGGTACGGAGCTTTGAGGAGATCCCTCACACAGGGAGGAACGGCTGGGTCAACCTGGTGAAGTTCTGGAGAGAAGATCGTTTCCGGCTGCTCCACAAGCACATGGAGAATACCTTCAACACTCTCGGCCCCATCTACAGGTAGCAGGAAGATAGAGGAATGGTGTCATGAGCCTAAATGTTTAAAAAGATACAAGGATGCATATTGGGAATAGGCGTAGACACAGGAATGAAGAGCGAAAGTGTTGTGACATCAATGTTTTCAAATATGCATGTTCAGCAGTTATAAATGTTTTTGATTATGTATGTGTTTGTGTGTGTGAAGGGAGCATGTGGGCAGCCTAAGCAATGTGAATATCATATTGCCATCTGACATCAGTGAGCTGTACCGCTCAGAGGGCCTCCATCCCAGGCGGATGATCCTGCAGCCCTGGGCCACACACCGAGAGATACGGCAGCACAGCAAGGGCATCTTCCTCAAGTCAGTACTGCACCTGTATACATGTGGAAAGTGTTCAGACTTATTCTTTATACTGTAGCTTTTAAAAACCTTCTGTAAACTTGGCATGCCTTCATCACTAAATAAGCAAAGCTCAAAGTTTGAAGTTTGAAAATAAAAACATCCGTAGGTGTTGCTGAACAAGTGTTTAACACTCAAAAACTGCTTCATCATGACTGCGTAGGCGTGCTTTGGTCAGATTTCATTGACAGTGGCCTGTAAGGATGAGCAAACAACCCCCACAACTGTCATAAAATCCTGATTTGCACACAGAAATTCACAAAACTTCTTACAGTCTGTTTTTTTAAGCTCATTTTAACCTTCTTAACATTGTTATTTATTCGTAATATTCTCTGTTCTTAGCTTATTTTAAGCTTAATAACATTGTTTTTTATAAGTGTTTTCCTTATTTGTGTCATTATCTGCCTGATGTTGTATTGTCCTGTTTAAAACTTTTTATGCTGGTGTCCTGGCATCGTCTCCCTTGCAAGAGTTTTCTGACCTCAGTGGGACGTATCTGGTTAAATTAAAAATAAATTTAAAGATCCCCTCCAGACATGTTTTAAGAGATACTCTCCTTTGAATAATAATTTGGGTCTAATATGGTTTTTCCATTTAAAAGTTCAGTTGTCTAGTTAGAAATTCTCAAAATGACATTCTTGTCCCTTGTTAAAACATCCAGAATCTATGAATATGCAAATATATTTCATTACAAAAATTGTACTGCTGCACAGGAAGATGTCTCCTACTTCACTGAAAAATACATTCTCAGTGCACTGGGAAGCTCCGAGTTTCCACATCACACTCATGTAAGTTGACAATTGGATCAGGATTAGCTTCCAAACTAGTCGTGATGTCAGTGAACACAGAGAAACTTTCCACTTTCAGCAGATGAATGTAAAATGAAGCTCAAACATCAAACTGCAGGAACAAGAAGAAAAACACATTTTTGAGTGGAGGGGAAAAAATGCCTCTTTTGACACCACCGCAGGGAGGGAGCCAAACAGAACATTTTAAATCCTACACATAAGTTCTTTGAGAGCTTTCAAAAAGTCAATGATTCAGCTCTCACTGAAGCAAATGTTTGTTGGAGTGCTTTATGCAACTATGTTTGCAACAAAAGGCAAAAGTTAGGTTTTAATTAGTTAGTTTTAATCCCAACAAGGTCAGAAGCAAAGTTCTGCTTTGAATTTCTTCTCCTTCAAAGAAAAAACACATTTGGGAGTATAAATTAAGTGGGCATGGACTGCAGAAAATGGTCTCAATCAGGATGCTTTTACCATATGTAACCAAGTAACCGTTTCATCTTTAAAAAGCACTACTGGTATTTATATAGCTTTCAAAACATTTATACCTTTATATGCATAATATTTCAGTTAAAGAACAGCCCATCTGCTTCAAAAAAGGTATTCTCCTTCCAATCCCTTTTCTTTGCTTCACAATGACTGAGCAGGGTTGATTTGAAGCTCAGCAGCTTCTTAAATGCCTCGCTCCAAAATCTTTTCTTTGCAGGAACGGTGAGGAGTGGCGAGCCGACCGTCTGCTGCTCAACAAGGAGGTGATGATGAGTGCAGCCGTAAAGCGCTTTCTACCCCTTCTTGATGAGGTGTCGAGGGATTTTTCCCGCATGCTGCGGGACAGAGTGGAGAGGGAAGGGAGAGGAGAGGAGGGGAGACGCAGTTTGACCATCGATCCAAGTCCTGACCTCTTCCGCTTCGCACTGGAAGGTCAGAGGTCATCATTTCCAGTGATTTGTGGCCTCTGGTTTCTTTATGTGTGAATTTATGTGTGACTTTGTTACTTAGAATTCTGGCTCTTTTTCTATCCAAGGAAAGTAAGTTAAGTGTAGAGAGGTGTTAAAGGTATCAAACCTTCAAGAAGGATGGGTATCCGATGGGAAGATTCTACTTCCTAACTCTCACGTCTCCATTTTATCCAGCAGGGATTGACCTTGAGCTAATGTCACCTTTCTTTTTTGACAGGCTTTCATTCAGCCAAACTGTCGGCTCTTTGGGTTGAGTCACAAACGCTGACGTAGGCTGCGACAGCCTCTCACGTCAGTAGAATTATACAATCTGCAGGAACGTCACCTTTTCAAAATTCAAAAAAAAAAAAAAAAAAAACCCCTCTCCCCCTGCTCACTGCTTTCCCTCTCTCTCCCTCTGTTTTCATTTAAAAATATTCTCACCTCATGGAAACCAAACCTCATTTTAACCTCGGGCATATCTGTTGTTAACATATTACAGATGTAGCTGGTCAAGGATAACATGCACCTTTAAAAATAGAAACACCAACAAAGATCATGAAAGCTCCGGCATTCTTTCACCAGGTCTGATCCTTTCATGTTCTTATCTGCAACGTGCCACATTCACAAGTGTGAATGCTTGTGTGACTCAGTGTGCTGTACACTTTTATGCATCTGTGTGTGTGTGTATGAGAGAGAGAGAGAGAGAGAGAGAGAGAGAGAGAGGGAGAGAGAGGGAGAGAGAGTGATTATGTTGAGTCATGCTGGCCTGCTCTTAATGGACCACAGCACACGAAGCTAGGTGCTAAGCTGGGGTAGGAATAGACCAGCAACAAACTCTATTCCAGTCGCTGATGTGTTGTTAATATAACACGAGCTTGTCTAATAGAGATCGACGTTGGGTGGAGGAGAGACGGTTCCTCTGAGACGCTGTATGCACTCAGAAACCAGATTTGTTCTGTGTCTTGGGTTGGATTTCTGCTCTCACAGAAAGAAATTTATTTTTCTAGTTTTTCTTTTTTGGGGTTCTTAAAGTGTATTCAGTTTCTGCAGGAGATTCATAAACTCACAAAGCACAGTTCAACTGGTGGAGGGCCAAGTAATCCTTCATAGCTTAATTTTAAAACATGAAAATATGAGTCAGGATGTTTTAAAAATTGTCAATCTATAAGTTCAGTAATCAGTCAAGCCTTTATTTTCTAAAACAGCCTTCTTGTTTTAGCTTTGTCCTTTTTTTTCAAGTTGGTTTAAATTTGTTTGTTCACCTTGAAACATCTCAGTTATCTCTAACACTCATCCACCTACGCATCCCCTACCCCTCAACCTTCCCTCCCCCGCCTGTAGCTAGCGGCCACGTGCTCTACGGGGAGCGTATGGGCCTCTTCTCCTCGTCTCCCTCCCTGGAGTCTCAGAAGTTCATCTGGGCCGTGGAGAGAATGCTGGCAACCACCACTCCTCTTCTCTACCTGCCCCCTCGCCTGCTGCTGCGCATCGGCGCTCCCCTGTGGACACAGCATGCCACTGCATGGGACCACATCTTCAGCCACGGTAGGATGAGCTTCATGGGATAAAATAAGAATAATTTGGTCTATATTTCTGGTTCATCTTACTCTCTGTAAGCATTTACAATGTGTTCCTTCCTTCCACTTTTCCTATCACACTTGCCTCTGTCATTCTGTCCTGGTCTTCCAGCTGAGGCAAGGATCCAGAGGGGGTACCAGCGCCTGTCATCCTCCCAGGGTCGAGGGTCTGAGGATGGGGCAGCTGGAGGCCAGTACCCTGGCGTTCTGGGCCAACTCATGGAGAAAGGGCAGCTATCTTTGGACCTCATCAAAGCTAACATCACTGAGCTGATGGCTGGAGGAGTCGACACGGTGCGCGCGCGCGCGTGCGCGTGTGTGTGTTTGTGTCTTTTTTAGCCTGCGTCTTTATACCTCACACTAACTGATTCAGTGTCACCTCTCATCCCATCCTCTCTGCAGACAGCAGTGCCCCTGCAGTTTGCTCTGTTTGAGCTAGGCCGCAACCCCGAGGTGCAGGAGAGTGTGAGGCAGCAGGTGAGGGCATCATGGGCACAGGCTGGTGGTGACCCTCACAAAGCCCTGCAGGGGGCGCCACTACTGAAAGGCACAATCAAGGAGATTCTGAGGTACACAAAGCACATGAAAGATCAATCTGCGCACGGCCTGATCAACCTGTTTGTGGGGCCCAGTCGAAACCCCACATACACCTCACTTCACCATCTCTGCATTGTGTTTACCCCTGTCGCCTCCAAGTTCCCATCAACTACACAACACACGTTGTGCTATGGATGACAGTTTCCTTAAAATCAGCACTACATGGCTGCGGGTTTTCTGTATCTTCAGACATGGACACTCTTAAGAAATGTTTTCTGTAGGTTGTAATTTTATTAGACACAACTAATTTAGCAATATGCACCATGTAAGCACAGTAAAATATTAAATTTGACAAAAAAATTATAACTCAAGGTCAACTTACTAGCTTTTTCCAGGACTTTCGACCGTATCATATGGTCTCCATCAGCAGATGGAATTTGCTCAGTTGTTTTGTAGATGGTCGTGATTTCATCCATAGCACTTTTAGGACTTCTCATCCATGTTGACTTAAGTTTGTTCTGTAGAGGTTGTATTTTTTTCCCTGACCTTTTAATCATATCACAAGGCCTTCATCATGCTCAGTTATTAGTTGAGATGTGAGCTCAGTCGTGATTGTGATTTCATCCATAGCCTTTCAAGACATTACATCTGGGCAAGATTGACATAACAACTTAGCTCCCATACCAACACATTTCCAGTTAGTACACATCGTCCGTTGATGAAGGCCATTAGATATGGTCGAAGGCTCTGGAAAAAGTATGCAAGTGGACCTTGAGTTGGGTATGTTTTGTCAAACTTCTATTTCCAAGGTCAGGAATGAATGTTCATGCTTCAAATAATCAAGATTTCAAAAGTAAATTTTGACACAACAAGATAGGGCCTAAAGATTGTGTAGCAATGCAGGATTCAGCTGATGTTGTACTTTTAGTGTTGCAATCCCCCCCCCCCCCAAAAAAAAAAATGTAATTAATCTAATTACTAAAAACTGACACATAGTGAACCTGGGGCATTTGGAGGTGTTGACCTGTATGTAATCCAGGCTTGCATCTGCAGATCCACGAAGCACACACTCCTAACCATCCAAACTATTCTGTTCTCCAAAGAAGCCAAAGTCTTTGTGTAGGCTCTCTTTTAATGAAATCTGCAAGCCTTACATACTATACATGCAACTGTCTTTTAACCTGAAGCCAAAAATCCCCTGTGTCACCAAAACAGTCATTAGAAAAGGTGATGGATGTAAGAGGCAAAAAAACAAATGTCTCCCTCAGATCAAGAGCAAGGGAACAGCTGTCTGAGAGTCTGTTATGAGTTTGTGTTGAGAATTGAGTGAGAAGTCAAATTTAACATCTATGAATGTGTTAGTGTGAGTGTTTTTCACTATTGTTGTGTGTCAGGTTATACCCAGTGGGAATCACAGTGCAGCGGTGTCCAAACAGAGATATCGTTCTTCAGAATTACCACATACCTGCCGGGGTGAGTGATCACAGTGTGACTCCCTGCCTTATTCTCTTCCAAATTCTCACATGAACTCATATCTGCACACAAAAACATTCAGTGCTATAGCTGACTTCAGTGTGTCTCTCCTCAGACGATAGTCCAGGCCTGTCTTTACCCCCTGGGGAGGAGTGTGGAGGTGTTTGAGGATCCACAACGCTTTGACCCTGGCCGCTGGCACAGCAGAAGAGAAGAGGACCAGAAAGGAGAAGGGTCAGCGTTTCGCTCTCTGGCGTTTGGGTTCGGAGCGAGGCAGTGTATCGGGAGGAGGATTGCCGAGAATGAGATGCAGCTCTTCCTCATGCATGTGAGTGACAGCAGAAAGAGGAACGAGTGATAATAGGGTCAGAGAGAAAGGATGTGATTGAGTTATAAGAAAGGAAAGACTGACAAGAGAAGTTTTGACAGGTTTCGGATTTTTTCAAGCCTGTCAAAGTACAATACTGACGTGCTATTATGTACATGGAAATGGCTCTTGATTGCTGTACCAATTTGTACTCTTCATACTGACCCTGAAGCTTTTCTCTCAAAACGTGACGACACTGTATGAAATGGGGGCCAAAATCCACAGCCCTCATTCCAAAGTTAAGCTTATGATAATATGATGCTTCAGTAGTTTATTTTAGCTAAATCAAGTTGTTATGTTCCAGTTGCAAGTTGCAACTTGTTTAGCACAAAATTCCCTTTTTCCTTGCCAAGCTTTTGGGGGAGGGATACATTCTAATAGTCACGTGTGGATTTACTGCCGGAACTGGCTTTTTAGTCACATTTTACAGAGTGAACCACATACTTTGTATTTATTGATGCTTGAGCTCAACTGGTGACATTTTTTTGCAGCCCCTCTTCTACCGAGGCATCGCAATTTTGACAGCTATTAGCCACAACTCGGGATTTCTTTCAGTATCTCTCAAAGAAAATCTCTGGAACGCATTTTTCCCATCGCTTGTTTCTTTCAGACCACACCAGATAACCACAGAGGCAAACCATAGCCTATTCCATGTCAGGTGCAGAGGCAGGAACAAGTGGAGGTGGTCTGGACTCAAAGAGTTTGAGCAGGTTGTTACCAAAATATTAGTGTCCAAAAACACTGCTGCTAAAACTACTCCAGCTATCAAATCTGCAAAGAAAAAAAAATAACTTCAAGTAGCACGTCTTGAGTAGTAAAAAATGTCAACAGACTTACGCGCATGGACTGTATATAAAGATTAAACTAGCAAGGCTTGACGTCACCCATTGGTTTGCATTGGAGCCAGTTTGAAGCCCAGAGTTGGTTCTTAGTCATCTTTTCCACTTGGAGCCAGGACCATCCAAATAAAGAGTGCAAAGTGTCTCCTTTCACGCTCTGGAAACACACAGTGGACCGAAGCTAACGCTAACTTACTGGAAACACTGAGCAGTGCAGACCTGTGCTAACCTTAGCTAACAAACAGGGCCGGTATTGTTATCAAGTTACATTAAACTTACCGAAACATTGCGACAATAGTCCGACTCAGAGCATCTCCCAGAGCTGGAGAGCAAACTGTCAATCAGTGTCCACACAGCAGACATCAAAGCTACTATTTGTCTTTTTATTTTATTAACGGAGTGATAACTTCCAAAATGATCACCAGCACACTTATTAGAGAGCCTGAATTTAGAGATTAAGACCATAAGGACCTATTGAAAAAATGAACTGAGTTAGTATTTCATGAGAGAAGTTGACACTTTTTGAGTTGGAACCAGGGACTTTTTGGAGACAGCATCTAGTGACCTTCAGTGGTATTGCACTTTAAGGGACTTCCACATTGGCCTCAATTTCATGCTGTGGTTGTTGCCACTTGTTTACGTGCCACTTGCAGAATGTATCCCTCCACCACAGCTCAGTGAGGAACTTAAGTCCGCAGAAACAAAGAGGGAATTTGGTTCTAAACAGGCTCTAACTTTAGAAGGTACTGACTCAATTTAGCTAACAGAGACTATTCAATCATATTAGTTGCTTGGCACAGAACTTGGCACAGAACGAGGGCTGTGGCTTTTAGCCCCCCCCATTTCTTACTGTGTAGTCATGCTCAGAGACAATAGCTTCACAGTGAGTATGGAGAGGAGGAATTATTATAGAGAAAAGACCTATTTTTATGTACATAATAGCATGTCAGTATTGTAGTAAGACAGGCTTGAAAAAACTCGAACCTATCTTTTAACCTCCGTCTGCTGAGTAGCATGACATGTGTTCTGCTCCTTCTCTTCCCTTCTGCCTTCACGCCTCCATCACCTCCTCTCCCCTGCGTCCCTTTATCCCCCCTCCCTCTCTCTCTCTCTCTCTCTCTAGATCCTGTTGAGCTTCCATCTCAGTGTGCCATCCTCAGAAGACATCAAAACCAAATACACCATCATCCTCCAGCCTGAGACTCCACCAAGGATCACATTCAGCAAGCTCTGACACACACACACACAAACACACACACACACACACAGAAGAAAGTATGTGTTTAATCCCATACCCTGTGTCAATCCACAAACTCAACTAATATCTCAAGATACTCAGTGCAAGAATTCATAATACTGACTGACAAAATAAAGTATAATTCCCTTTTCCCGTTGCCTTGATCTTCATTATGGCAAAGCCTGCATTATTGACACTGTTGTCCACAAGATGGCGCTGAAACTCGCACCAAACCGTTCATTTACATTTGTCGCGCTTGTCACTCCTCACCATTCAGTCTCAGACTGCTTCAAGCATCCAACAGGTTGGTCATTTTCTTTCTAAAGATTCAAACTTAACAACTTTTCTTTATTCTGTGTTTGTGTTCTGTGTAGCCCAGATAGTCCACACACTGCATTTTAGTGCTTTTTTGTACTGATTATGTAACATAGTTGGGTTTTATTCGATAGATTGTGTATGTCTCAGCTGAAAGCTTTTCTGCTATTTATTTCTGGCTCCCTGCCACATATTGATCCCTCTGCTTTTACTTTTTAATCATTTGTTTGCTGACGAGCTGTGGAGCACTCATGAGACTTTTTCACCTTTAAACAAGCAACTAACTCACAGGTTTTAAATGCTTGGTGTGTTAAAATACCAATACTTCAACTTGGCTTGTGTGTGTTTGAAGTGTTGCAAATTTAAGTTGAATGTCATTTTATTGTACTTTGGCTTCAATGTGTAACAGACCTTTACTCCAGTCTGGTAATTATGTGCAGGGTTATTATATCACACTAGGTATGTGCTGAACAGGGCAGAGGGTTGCAGGATAGATAGGAACAAAGGTCTGTTTGTCCTTTGGCTAACGATTTACACCCTCTGTCAGGCTGGCTTCACGCATGACTGTGTGCATAGATACAACTCTGCAGCTACGTGCAACCAAACCTGTTTGTAGAGACCTGTAAGAAACTTTGAATAAACTGCGTCAGTGAGAGGAAAACACATCATCAAGTGTCACCTTATTTATCAAAGTCTCACTTTTATAACATCTGCCATTCTCTAAGACTGGACGTGATTTATATGTTTTCCAATAAAACAGCAACACGTTACAGTGGGTGAATGCAAAATATGGAGAACAATTTGGTAATTCATTGACTTTTTATCAGTGGTTCCCAAACTTTCTGATATCAAGGACTTCAAGCTAAATCTGCAATAAACTCCTTTTATAATAAGGTTTTTTTTCCCTTACTTTGAAGTGTGCCACTTTCTAATAAATCACTCTTTATAAAGGGTTTATAAGCCAATAAATGATTTGGTTATGCTTTATAAGCCAATAATAAATACAACATTTGGGTTGCCAAATTGTAGCTGGTGTTTATCCTCCTTCAACATGCCACTTGCTTTGCCTTTATAGCGCTTTAGTTCATCATGTAGATTCCTTTGATCAGGTAACTATATATCACTAAAACATCTACGTGCCCACATATTGAGTTCATGGTCTTCAGCTCGGTTTCATTGCATGTCAAGGTCATGTTAGGATTACATAATCTGCAGAAATACCGCAAATAGATGGAAGGACTTTGCATCCCCACAGTTTAGTGTCACTATCGGGGTATTGACATAAAGCTTTTCCATTTTTAGCATCATATTGGCCCATGTCAAGCTGGCCTACCTATGCTGCTGCATGTAGTGGACTCCAAATGGTGTGACGGGGTGGAGAGAGGAGGGGGAAGCAGTGGGGTCAGGGGGTCAAATGACTGAAAGAGAGCGAGCTGGGCTTGTCCTGGTGACTTTAGACTAACAGCATGACAAGTGCACGACCTGAGTAGAGGTGAGAAGAAAGGAAGAGGAGGAAATTACAAAAAATTACAACAAAAAAAATCCAAGAAACCTGAAAGTAAACCGAAAGAGGCGGAAGAACTGGACAGTGGATTTAGTTTTTTATAAGATAGAAAGTTTAGTCAAAATGGGTAAGTTGATCGAGTACTTTCTTTTGTATTGTGGATGCAGAGTTCAACAGGTTTTCATACAACTTCAACATGGTTAAGAATCCAAAGATGAGTATTTAGTGATTGATTTAGCAGGATTAATAGTTAATTTGAACTGCAAGGACAAAGGAGCTTCATGTATTTCAGTATAAGGGCTAATAATTGATCACTTTCCAGTGGTTCAGTGGTTCTACAATATCAAAAATTTACATCATATACATTACTCAGCTGCCTGTTTTTAACTTGTGGGTCAGATAATGTACCATTGTGACATTTGTCAGGTGATTTTGGCCTTTAGTGCACCTTTAGTCAAATCTGCCCTTTTACCTTTGGTTCATCGATTGATTGCACACTTGCACATGTTGACCTGCGTTCATGCAAGAATGTGATCCAATGCAAACAGGTAACTCCTGGTCATTTTAGTTTACCTGTCTTATCTGTCATAAAGCCTGTGCAATAACTGGTATTTTGCAACACTGGTGTCTTTGACCTAACGTCAGCTTTATTTATAGTCATCCTTCCAGTAACAGGTATTTGTATGTGTGAGTGTGTGTGTGTGTGTGTGTGTGTGTGTGTTTCCATGTGTATACTCTGGGATGTGTCAGAGGACGATCTCAGTGGGACACGTAATGATGTGTGCAGCAGTGCGGCAGAACTGGGTCACAAGGAGGTGGAGAGAATGAGAAAAAGACATGAAGAGAGAGAGAAAACATGAACAGCTACCAAATCCAGAGGATTCAGAGTCATGCATGTTCACATTATCCTGCAAAAAATCTCCAGTCATTGTTTCCATCTGGGAGTTTCCTTAAGCTTTGTCCTTCTGTGTTCCTGCATATTCATTCACTGCAAAGGCTTTATTTGGTAGCACATGATTAAACCATGATAGAGGGCTTTAACAGTATAACAGACAGAGCAACAAATAACAAATTAACAACAAATACTTCACATATAATAGTTTTTTTTTTCACTTCACCTACAATCTTCCTCCCTGCGCCCACCTCTCTCCCTTCTTCGTCCTCACCTCTTGACTCCTGTTGTTTTGTTGACCTTGTCTGTCAGCCTCTCATCTCTTCCTCTTCCCTGGTCTTGACTCTCTCCTCCCCTGTGGTGGCAGAAATTGCAGGCTTGGCTGACTATGACATCTTTTAAAATGGATGCCACTGTACTGGCTCAATGCCCACAGCCAGGTATCACAGTTAGTCCTGTGCATAAGAGATATGGGCTCCATTAACTGCTTTCTGTTTTAATATTGTATTAGTGACAGGTGGAGTCATCATCACTGGGGTTAATTACTTATGGTGTCATACCAGTTTGAGTAATTTAAATATTTTAAGACGTGCAAGCGGACACTGTGATTTTTTCTCAAAGTAAGCTGGAATTTGCTTGTTTGTGGAGAAATTGTTTGACTGGAAGGGTGAACAGCAGATGACTTTTATTAATATTAGACAAAAATACTATCAAATAACTGAATAATTGTACTTTAAGCTGCTTGTATCAATATTTGTATCATAACAATTGATCAAATAACTGCCTGTAATGTGGAAGGAGTCACTCAGAGTGGCGAAACCACAAATAATTATCACCCAGTTCTGCAGGTCCTCTGAACTCTACGGAGAGTTTTATCGTCTTTAAAGAACTTAACCCCCAGAAAATCTTGTCCTTGTGACCTCCTTGCTGCACTGATATACAAGTGTACTCCAGGACCTAATGATATCACTATTGGGTGTGGTTACAGGTGCAAACAGCACATTTCTGACTGCACCCAACCACACCTGCTGAGGTGAAACAGGCTTGAAACTTTCCACTAGAGAAGGCAGAAAAATATTGTTTTTCAACTTTGTGTTAAATTACTCTTTAAATGACAGGGTCACAATTTTTCAAGTCTGTCTTAAAATAACAGTCAGGTGCCCAAATGAACATTGAAACAGGCTTTGCTACTGTCATCATTCCTCCCGTTCATACTGACCATTAGAAGATATACAGTCTTTGTTTTGAGCAAAAAATTATTTAAAAGTTTATTTAAAAGATAATCTGAGCAATCTGAGTTTGTCAAATAAAGTGGATATCTTCCACAGTCACAGTCTTTTTAAGTAAACATTTCCCTTTTGTGTCTTGTTTATCTGTTTAGCTGCAGTGGAAGAGTTGGAACAAAAAGAAACTTTGAAAGATATCGACTTGATTTGACAAATTTTGATGGCTGTGAAAATTGGACTCACATTGATCATTTGGACATAAATAATAATTGCTTCATGTCTGCTGGATGCTGGAAACAAATACTACTTAAAAATTGGCATGATATGAGAACTGTTGTTAATTTTTATTGATTTTTATTAGTTTATTTGACAGGGACAATGCTCATTAATCACCAGGAAAAAAAAGAACTGTAGATGAGCCAGTTTCATCTGTTGGCCCTGGCCAGATGTTGAAGAGGCAAGTTCATTGGTTCAGTGCTAATTTTAGTTTTCACATTCACATCCATTTGTCATTTGCTCATGGAGAATCTGTTGGCATTGAGCTCCTCGGGACGGAGAACAAGTAGCTCCAACACTGACACACTGGACAAAAAATAAAAATGTAACTAAATCAGTCTTGTTTCAGCTTGAGTGTATCTTCTGAGAATGTAAAACATAAGCTTCAGCTTAATTCTTGCTCCAATGGAGGAGATAATAGTTTATTATACTATTTATTATACAAAATTTCCTAAATATTATAAAAAACAGTATGTGAAAAAAGATCATTGTGTTCCCTCCAGTTGTCAGAAACACAGCCAGCTCTATATCAAGTGTGGAGTCCTCTTGCATTTTTCATTTGTCTCAAATGTCAGCTCTTTAATATTTCCTCTATAAAGCTTTAATATCAGCCGCCCTTCCTGTTTGCAAATGCATTTTTGTTGCTTGTCATTGAATCTCCTGATCTGAAATGTATTGTTTTCATATTAACCTCTCATATGAAAGCTAAATGTCAGCATGTAGATCTTCATGACCCCTCTGCCCTGTAGTTAAGGTCAGGTCAGTGTCTGTGGTGTGTTTTTGTGCCTTTGTGTGCATGTACTCCATATGTCGCCTCTGCTGTGACTGCACCTTCAAAATCTGTGGTAGCAAGCTGCCATTTTTTATCTCTGCTCCTCACTCTCTCCTCACTCAGCAGAAGTGTTGTTGTTCATGTTCATCATCAAATCAGGAATGACACCTTTTCTCCGTTTGAGGTGTTTGGTTCATTTGTATTCGCAGATGGAGTTGGCAGCTGAGTTAATTCATGTCTGACTTCATCCCACTGACACTTCTCTGTCGCCACAGCTCGCATCAGGCGATACTCAGAGGCGATGACACTGCCAGACTCTTTCATCCAGCGCCAGCAGCTGGATGCCAGCATGGCCGACACCTTCCTGGAGCATCTCTGTCTGCTGGACATCGACCAGGAGCCAATCACAGCACGCAACACCAGCATAATCTGCACCATCGGTGAGTGAGACAACCAGTCGCAGAGTTTGTCTCAGTTTCAAGTTTGTTTTCTGGCAACTGTTGCATGTCATCACTGGCAGTCTGTTAGACAGCCAGCTCTTGGGTGCTGCTGGCACGGTTTGATTCTTGGCTCTGGCACTTTAGGGCTCTCTGCTTTTCTTCTGTCCAGGAAAAAGACAAACTAATTAAAAAGAAATTGAATTTATAAAGTGCCTCTTAGGTTTTCCTGAGCCCTGGTGCTACAGATTGGCTTTGATCCCTCATAGATAGACCAATATTGTTAATTTACCTGCAATTAATAGTCAGCTGCCCAAATGAACATTGACACGTCTTATACTTGCCTTTTGGGGATCCCTTCATAATGCACTTTAAATATTAAGTGATGATGGGGGCCAAAATCCACAAGCTTCCTTACATAGAAAAATGTTTAAATTTAGAAGTTTGAAGCTAAGATTAAGCTTCAGCCATCCAAATTATTCAAATCAAGTCAATATCTTTCAAAATTACTGTCTTTAGTGCCAAATTCCCTCTTTTTGTCACAATCTTTCCACTGCAGCTGAACAGGAAAACACTGTCTGTCGGGATACAAAGAGGGATTTTTTTACTGAAAAGAGTTTATTATAAACTTAAATATTATAAACTATATTATAAACTTTTAAATACAGTTTTGTCCCTGATCACTTACATTGTATGCGCACTCAAATGGGATCTTCTAATGGTCAGTATAAATTAATGATTAAAGCAAGCAAAACCTGTTGCAGTGTTCATATGGGCACCTGACTGTTGTTTAGGATCAAATCATTTTCATTGTTGATTTTTTTCTTGGCCAATAAAATGTTGTCAATATCAGGAAATATAAGACATATTCAAATTGTTGGTTTTGTCTTAGCAGCAGACCAAAACCCAGAGAGATTCATTTTACTATCAAAGAAAACAAGCGTTTTTGCATTGTTAATTTTCTGTTGATCAACTTATCAATTGATTAACTTAACTTTAAGCTCAATCTTAATGTAAAATGTCCTTTCTCTCTCTCCGGTTCCTCTCAGGTCCTGCATCCCGATCCATCCCCAAACTCCAGGAAATGGTCAAAGGAGGGATGAACATTGCTCGTTTGAATTTTTCTCATGGTTCACATGAGGTGCGTGTCTATGTACCGTTTCCCATGACTTACACATCATGTCTTGGTTTTTTACTCAGTAATGTATTGGTTATCTGTCTGTCCCCCCTGTGTCTGTCAGTACCACGGTGAAACCATCAAGAACATCCGGGAGGCAGTGGAGACGATAACCTCTGACCCCTTGTACTATCGACCGGTTGCCATCGCCTTGGATACGAAGGGTCCGGAGATCCGCACTGGATTAGTGAAAGGAGTAAACATCTTATGCTTCATCTATCAAACAGTCTAATCATCCAGTCACATGCAGTCAGGTGTAAGAGCTTCCACTGGTGCTGAAAACATGCCGACTGCTCTGTACAGTACATCAGCCGATGTTTACTTTCCCTTCTTGGCTAAACAACAACTGTTGGTGTGCGCAATTTGTCATCGTCGTCTTATTGTCTTGTCCTCTGTGTTAATGTTGTTGCCATCTGCTTTGCTGAACAAATAACTCCAAGCTGTTGGAAACCTTTTCATGCTTTGATTAGCTTACAAAATGCTCTGC
Organism: Thunnus thynnus; assembly: GCF_963924715.1. Taxonomy (NCBI): domain Eukaryota; kingdom Metazoa; phylum Chordata; class Actinopteri; order Scombriformes; family Scombridae; genus Thunnus; species Thunnus thynnus. Next base: position 15,250,678 of record NC_089526.1, on the reverse strand, counting down.
ATGACGTGTAAGCTGCACACTGACTCTGGCTCGTTGTGTGTCTTCTAAAGTCTGTTTAATGTCTTAATCGTCAGATTAAATAAAGGTATCACACATGTGTTACACATAATTATAAATCTTTGATTTTTATAGTATAATTTATCTTAATTTCATATTCCTATCAAGTAATTGTAATGTGTATATGTACATGGATGCTATTTCATGCATGTTTTAGCAGATGACATTTTAAATTATCTGTAAGAATTACACATAAAACAAGTGCACATCAACAGCCGTTTATTAACCCAAAATACAATAAATGTTTTCTCCAAAGCAGTCCTCGAACAGTTAAAGACTGTCACGATATCACAGTCACTGACTCAAATCTTCTGATGTGACTTTTCAGCTAAAAGTATCATTAGACGCACCTGCTTGTTGAAGCTTATATCTAGTTTAAAAAATTACTTTAAGTAAATAATTGTCCCTCCAGTGCTCTTTGCTTCTTCATGTCTGTCTCTGATGATTTGTGTTGTATGTGTGTGTAGAAAGTAGAGGAGGAGGTGGAGTTGGAAAAGGGCAGCCATGTCCGTGTGGTAACAGCAGAGAGTGACAAAGACAAGACAGACGGAAAAGTTGTCTGGGTGGACTATCCTCACCTGCCCAAAGTCCTGAAGAAGGGAGCCAAGATCTACATCGATGATGGCCTCATTGGACTCAAAGTGCTAGAAATAGGTATCACACATAAGGTTGATTTCATAAAGCAATGTATCCTTTGGCTGCTGTTACTTATCTGAACTGAACTACTTTATTTTACTTTCCTCCTCTGCAGGCTCTGACTGGGTGGATACGGTGGTGGAGGCCGGGGGCGTATTGTGCAGTCGTAAAGGTGTCAACCTGCCCGGCTGCGACCTGATTGGCCTGCAGGCGGTCAGCGAGAGAGATGAGGCTGACCTGAGGTTTGGGGTGGCCCAAGGCATAGACATAGTGTTTGCCAGCTTCATTCGCTCGGCCCAGGACGTCAAGGATGTGCGACGAGCTCTGGGGGCGCATGGGCGAGATATCAAAGTGATCAGCAAAGTGGAAAGCCGGCAAGGGGTTCAGAAGTAAGTCAATGAAAATAATTCTGAATTAAAACCATTTAGGCATGACTATTTTTAGCACTGAAGTAGCCAAAGGGAGCGAGCAGAGTCTCTCATAATGAGGCGGTGACAGGACTTATGAGTTCAACGCTGATGGCGATCTGCTCCTCCTGTGGACAGCCAGCTGTCAGTGATGGGTAGACATACAATATGTCAGTTCTGGAGTTTACACATCTTTGATTAGCAATCTGTGTGGCTGTACGTGTGAGTTATAGCTGCCACTTAATATATCTGACACAATTTATGTCACAGCTCTCTCATCTCCATCACTCATCTCTGCCTTTGTCCCACTGCACGCTAGCTGCTGCTGACAGTGTTTAACTACGCCTCTGATCTAAATGAGATTTTCTTTTAGATCGGATCATATAGATTAAATTTTACACAATAATGTTGGGGTGTATCAACATTTTAGCATAAAATCTCCTGCAGCTGTATTTTTACTCTGAAATCTGTGTCCTCATCTTCCTGCTGTTTACATTGCACACATATGCGTTTTGACTGTGTCCGCATGATTCAGCATTTGCAGATCCATCTCCCTAACATTCAATCCCTTGACTCCTCATCCTCCCTAATCTATCTGTCAGTTTTGAGGAGATCCTGGCTGAGAGCGATGGCGTGATGGTTGCCAGGGGCGACCTGGGGATTGAGATCCCTGCGGAGAAAGTCTTCATCGCCCAGAAGATGATGATTGGACGCTGCAACTCTGCCGGCAAGCCTGTCATCTGTGCCACGCAGGTCAGACAGGGGCGCATGCATACACACACACACACACACAGACACACAGAAATGATAAAATATGCAGTTTTTGACTCTAGCTGATGTATTAGCCAGTCAAATGTCAAATGGGTTCAAGTAAACGAACATTAAAACCTAACATTAAACTTCCCACATAATATACTCACACAATCACACACTTGTCCAATGAATTCATCCTCAAAGACACACACATTTCCTCTCTTTCACACCCCTCTCCGGTTACACACACATGCACGCAGACTCCTGCAGCCATGTTGAGTCACAGTGCTATATCTTGTTTATGCTGCAGCTCTTGACTCAGAGTGACAGCATTATAGCCGGTTTGCTACTCGAGACCTGATCCTCCAAACAACACCCACGCACGTATCAGCATTAGCTGCAGCTTCTTCACTACTACAAAAATGCAGTCTCTCAGGCAACGCTGCAAGCTATCTCATTTTCCAACTGTCTGCCTTGCTTATTGACTCAGAATACAGAGACTCCAGCATGCCAATAACGATCTCACAAAGTCATACTCGCCTGCCTCACTCTAAATTATCTCTATTTTCTCCTCCACTACTGTCCATCCATCCACAAAGCCATTACCTCCCTGTCTCTCTCCCTGAAGCCCATCTGCCCTACATCACTCATCTCAGACAAAAACTGACACACAAAGATACAAAGTGGATTATTTTTGATGGATTTATTGATCAAATCACTTTATAGTACCTTGCAGGGAAATTTTGGTTGTGCTTAAAAGGCTAATGTGAAGCTAATGTATTGTGTTTGTGTGTGTGTGTTTGTAGATGCTGGAGAGCATGGTGGCCCACCCACGGCCAACCAGAGCGGAGAGCAGTGACGTCGCCAACGCTGTGCTGGATGGAGCCGACTGTGTAATGTTATCCGGGGAGACCGCCAAGGGACTGTTTCCTTTAGAGGCAGTCGCAATGATGCACTCGGTGTGTGTGTGTCTCTGTGTTTTTATGATGTCCATTACTGTTACATCTGACTTTGTGCCCTTTGATAACTCTCTCTCCCTCTGTCTCCCCGCTCCACACCCTCTCTGTCTCCGTCTCTCTCAGATCTGCAGGGAGGCAGAGGCGGCTATTTTCCACCAGCAATTGTTTGAGGAGTTGCGTCGCCTCACTCCTCTATCCTCTGACCCCACAGAGGTCACTGCTATCGGAGCTGTAGAGTCCTCCTTCAAATGCTGTGCTGGGGCCATCATAGTCCTCACTACCAGTGGCAGGTGTGTATACCAACCCTGTCACCAGACATGGCCTTTAGTATTGAGTGATTCTGCAAAATGCTAGATTATGTTCAATGAAGATCTTTTTTTTATTACATCAAATGCCAACCTGATGTCTGTGCATGACAACTACGGTATTGTTAAATGAATAATTCAACATTTTTCACCCTTTTCACTTTCTTGCTGAGAGCTGGAGGAGAATATTGATACTATTAGCCTACTAAGAATGGTATCAATCTGCTCATCCAACTCTCAGCAAGATAGTAAATAAGTGTATTTCCCAAAGTATTTCCCAAAATGTAGAACTATATACCTTTAAGGTTGGTGAAAGATCATGGTTATGGCAATTGTACTATGGTTAAGGTATGGTTAGGCAACTAAAACACTTAAATTAGGGAAAAATTAAGGATACAGTTAATAAAAAGCAGAATGTTAATTGAAGGTCTGCGAAGGTGCACAAACTACAGTCTCCTGCAGAACAGTCAGACTTGCTACACACCCACCCAATACCCCAGCCTCCACGTCGTAACATAATCTCCGGCCTTCCTACATATAGGACACACTACCTTCTGCATTAGCACTGAACATTGGCATTTCACAATAATCATGAGATCGTCCAGATCGTTGAGTGTCTTCAGTTCAGTCGACATTCAGTCTGTTGCTGATCCAGTCGGAAATGAAGTCTATACAAGCTCTGCTTATAAGGTTAATGACTCAGCAATCGCCTATTTGCAACAGAGTTATCACATCATAATTGTTTATGTGGCTTTTGTGGTCTTTCAGTAAGCTTGTAACCACAAAGTAATGTACTGTGCTGAGCTGACATCGGTTCTTTTAGTCACCAGTGAGGAGCTCCAACACTAAAAGCCACTGATTCGATCAGTGATGATGGTGGTAGATTAGTTTGGAAATGTTCTGGACCTGTTAGATCTGAATAAACATTCCTCTCACAGTTCTTGAGTTTCTCTTCTTCCCTCCAGCAGATGTACAGCCTCTTTACTGGTTGAAGAAACTGATGTTAGTTTTTTATCCTAGAGGAAATCATTCATACAGAGTAAATACTGCAGTACTTTTCTCTGCTTTCACATCCCCGGGCGTAGAGTTTTTTGTTGACTGTAGTGTTTTATTGTGTTCCACTTATGTTTTGTGTATTCTGACCCTTTGCTGGAAAACAAACTCCCCTACTGGGCACAAGATTGATTTCTGTACTCTGCACATGTGCACATACATAGTCGCCAAATACAGATGGCTGACGAATTAAAAGAAAAATCTGAATAATTGATCTCCGATACAGATGTGCTGCAAGATACAATTAAGCATTTAACATCTTTTCATGCTCTGTGACAGAAAAGAGGGTTTGTCTTTTAGATCTCTCAGTCACAAAGACCGCTTAGTGGACTCATGTTGAAACAGAAACAGTGACCAGAGTAATATCACCATTGAGACTACGTGTTAGACAGCACTCTCCACCACCAACATCAAAACACCAAATGAGGGAATATGTTTCGGAAGAACGATGTTTATCCCTCCAGTAGAGTTCCAGAGAATTTGGAAACTGCTCTGGAGGTTTGGAGTGGCCCAGTGCCTTACTCAAAGGCCCCAAAAACATATTTTCTCAATCAGCTTCTTAATAGGAGCAGTGGAGTGAACACTGTAATTCCTGCCAAAACTCATTTAATTCATCTCTGTGCATAAATCAAGATTTAGCAACATTTTAATTAAAATGTGAAGACAGAAGGGCTTTTCTTTACTGAGGATGTTTATTCCCCCAAACTTTAAAATTTGATTGTTGCATGTTTATTAATGAGTATTTAATGTTATATATGTAATGCTTTCAGGGGTTTTAAGACACCTTATGTTCCTGTGTGCCAACAATGATAATATATTTTACTCCTACTCATCATCTTCCTTTTTTTTCCCACATCTCTCCAGGTCAGCACATCTCCTGTCCAGGTACCGACCTCGCTGTCCCATCATCGCAGTCACCAGAACTCCTCAGGTACGTTCTGCTCCTATAAACTAAATAACAGAAGTTTGTTTGTGCTGCCTGAAACATGACTTAATGGTTGAAGACAGTCTGTATTCATTCTCATTGCTTGCTGTCGTTGTTAATAGTGACAGCGCTAAAGATGTGCGATTGGTCTCACTGACTGAGTACATTTATGAGCAATATTGCACTTAAGTGTATTTCTGTTTTATGGAGCTTTCTACAGAGCTCTTTGTTCTGGTACAGTTGTTTTAAAACATGTGTACACAGCCCACAAGTGTGTCACAAATTGTTTTAAAATAGGTCATGATTAACTATAATTTTAAAGTCATGTAGAGTTAATCTGCATAGGAACCCTGCTACATGAAGGTCTGAGGTCAGGGTCCAATTTAGAGCAGCACATCTGGACCTGGTGTGGACACTTCCAACACTGAGGAAGGCTGCTTGACTCTGTAACCCCTCTTATGACAGCACCTATAGCGTCTAAGGCCAAAGTGAAATCATTATAATCATTTGTTAGATTTTAATGAGTAGAGATGCCAGGATAAAACACATTTATTTTTAAATTTTAGATACGTTGTTGAAAGGGGTTACACATGACCTTCAGTGTGAGCATTTGTGTCTTAAGTGCCTTTATATTTCCAAGAGTGGACACACTCATTCTCAAATAGTTTCATAGTTATTTCTAAGAAAAGGTTTTCATGTCATTCATATAATATGCATTAAAGACTGAGTGTATAGAATCATCTAAACCAGCTTGTTAAATCCAATAAAACAAAAGCATTATCAAAACCTTACTAAAATAATGTCCCTAAACATTAAAACAGCTATAATTGATCATTTTCATAATAACTATGTATCAAATAACAATTGTGTAACGTCAAAGGCATTGCTCGTAGTGATGGACTTTACTGTTTACTCTCACTGCTCTCATAGTGTTGTTTTCAGTCTCAGCAGGCAGCTGTTTTTAGAGAAGAAGCTCTAAAAACCCACTGAGCACTAAATGGCTAACAGACACAGTTAGCGGTAGAATAGCTGGTGAACACTGAGGAGCATTTAGCAGTTAAAGAGTCAGATATTTCCCTCAGGAGTTGGTAGAGATCAAAAACAGAGCTCAAAGAGAGTAAATATTGGACTCACATTCATCAGGTGGATAGAAACATGACTCTAAATGAATGATAATGTTGCTCCAAAACCGCTGGATGTGTAAATAAGCAACTGTTTGCTAACAAGTTCAACATATATCAAAAAGTGATGATAGGTCAATGTTGTCTTCACAACTTGTTTGAAAAAAAAATCAGTTAATGCAGGTTTAACTAAAAATAAATATTTTTTGTACAAAACATGTTTTGAAGCCTCCTGTATAATGAAATGTATTATTATTATTTTGAACTTTCTGAATAGAGAAAAACAAGTTTTCCTGGTGAAACTAGATGAACGATCATGTGGTCATTACAATTAAAAGGGGTTTATGCTCTTGGGAGTAACCTGCTGTCTAGATTTTGATTAGATTTTGGCCTGAGGGTGGTGCTTGAGGAAAGTTTATGAAGCCTTTCAGCAGCAGAAATGGTTGGTCCTCTCTGATCATAATTTCAACATGTTTCTATTTATTCAGTAAGTGGACATTTTGTGCTGCTGGTGAGTCTGGAGGGAAGGTCAGGCATCCACAAAAATTATTGATACACTGAATAATAATTGCAAATTTAAAGGCAGTCTGGACTTTTGTTTTTGAGATGTGGTGAACCAAAATGTCAGTATGAGGTAAACTAGCCTGACAGTGGCATCAGCTGAAAGGTCAGAGGGTCATTTGGGGCATTCAGAATGTGTTTAAAGGGCAGACAGCCTGACTGAACAATTTAACAATGTGTAGTTTTTTTGGTGAAAAATAAAGATTCATAGCACTTTAATAAAACCCCAAATGTATTACTTAACCATCTCTGAATTTGTCTGTGTTCTCTCCATCAGGTGGCCCGACAGTCCCAGCTGTTACGAGGAGTGTTTCCTGTCCTCTTCCACCCTCTGCCTGCTCCCGTCTGGGCCGATGATGTCGACAACAGGGTCAACTTCGGCATGGACATAGGTCAGTGTGTGTGGTGTTTGTCTTTTTATGTATTCAACCATTATTCTTCTTATTTACACAATATGTTCCTGCATTGCTCACACAGTCTTTCTTTTCCGCCTCCACAGGGAAAGCAAGAGGATTCTTCAAGACAGGTGACATGGTGATTGTGGTGACAGGATGGATCCCTGGGTGTGGTCACACTAACATCATGAGGGCAGTCAATGTCCCGTAACAACCTGATACTACTGGACTCTAAATCTGTCTGACCCACCAGTGTTAGAGCCTCTGATTCTTCAAACAACTTCACACCCAACGTTGCTGCTAATCAGTGAAATATCTGAGATGATACGAATGTCATGAAAACCTGAGAACGAGCCCTTTAAATAAGCAAGTTTCTAACAGTAGTAGTATGGAAATACTTGCCACTAAAACTGTTCTCATGGATTTTGAATTTGTATTTGACATGTTTTGAAAGCAATGACTCCTTCCCAATAAAACTTGAACCACTGACTTTAACATGTCAGGATTGAAGCTTCAATAATTGAGCCGTGCCGTCTGTTCTTTTCTTCTCTCTTAGGCTATTTGTGTGAGTTACAGTGAATTGAAAATGAGTATTGTCTCTTCCTGCCATCATTGAAGCATATCATTATTGGTAGCCTTTATAAAATTTGGAGATAAGGCTTTCATTCCTCCTCATAGTCCTGAGCTTATCTCTGTGACTGTTCTTTGGCTATTATGAGCTGTGCCGGGAAATGTGGAGATGACGAGTATTTGGACTACACCCTTTTGTCCACTGAGATGACCCAGATGCCCACATCTGCATACTGTCCTTATGTAAACTAATTATCTCTGTTCCTCATGTCTTGACTATGTGACGTCCTCGTCTTTTCTTCTGCAGGTTCCCTCCTTTAGAGTATCCTTTCCAGCTCTATAATGTGCCTTGAATCCTCCTCCTGCAGTTTATCAAATTATTTTTCTGCCTCTAATAACCATAGAGCATGTTAGCTACTGTAAGTATATTTGTGGCTGGCTTAATGACAATTTATCCTTCAAACACATTTAAAGCACTTGGAGAGTTGAATGTACTTCTAAATGCGGCCTCCTTTTTAAAAAGTCCTGCAGAAAGAGCAGCAGCTCTCAGTGGAGTCGTAATATTGTGCAGCACTCAAATAGCCAACTACTATTTGTTACAAGTAAAGATCCTGCTGTACAAAGATATCAATGGTAAAAGCTCATTATTCATTCATTAAAGTATAAGCAGCAATTTAACTACGTAGCTTGTAGAAGCTGATGCTATTTTTAACTGTTGGTTGGTTATTAATCTATGAAATGGCATCATATTTTGTAAACTGAGTCTTAATCTGAATCTGCAATGTAGCGGTATAGCTGTTAAATAATAGCTTTTGACATGTAATTGAGTAGATTTTTGTAACATAATATTAACTAAAAGTACCTCAAAATTCTAGGTTACCTGTGTAGTACTTGAGTAGGCCTAAATCTATTTAGTAACTTTTCACCACTGGATGTCATTTTTAAAACACCTTGATGCCATTCACCACTCAGCTCTTAGTTCATAAGTGATGACAAAATACTAATGGTGCATTTTAGAGGAAACGTGCCTCTTACTACCATCATATATCAGCTCTCTTAATTATTCCCGAGGTATAAAACACTTGAGCTTTACTTCAGGTTCGTTCCTCACTAACTTCTCACCATTGTATTAAAAGGGTTTGGAAATTTAAATAAAGGTTCATCATCGCTCTCTCCATCACGCGCTCCCTCGCTGAGAGAGGATGACGCGCAACCTGTACCTGCGAGGGATGCGTGCGTCTTGCGCCGGCCGGGCATGCGGCCTTGGGGGACTGATGGTGGGGATGCGGATGCCATGGCAACAGGCCGATTAGATCCAGACCTTTAAATGCACATTTATTTATTTAATATTTCAATTGCATGCGCTGCGCGCCTCTGTGGATGTGCCTGCTCGACCTCTGAGTGTTGAGTCAGAGTGAGAAGTGGATTTCAGCTTTAGGCGAGTCTGCGTCGGCTCTGAGCAGTCTGCGGAGGAGCAGCCGCCTTAAACGCTCAACAAGTTGTTTCATTTTTTAAGGCGGCGTGTGCACGTTTTGTCTCGGAGCAGCTTACTCCATTTCAATGAGCCTAATGTATGTGCCCACGGTGCCGTAAGAGGGAGAAGGACAGCGCCGTATCTCTGTAGTCTGTGGACACAGTGTCATTGAAAGTCGGCAGAAGTGGGAATACATGGCTGCTGATGAGAGAGCACACGATTTTGGGCGTCAGACTCTGAACACCTGACCAAGTTAATTCCGGCATCAGTTTTACAAAACATCCCTATTGTAGAGCCGGTAGTATCAGCTCTGGCTGCGTGAGCGCTTCGGTCACGGGCAGGCAACATTTCGGCGCGCCTTCCATCATGATGAGTATGTTTTTTCCGCTCGGATACTGAAAATGACAACATGCCGCGGATTCCGTGAAATCATGGGCTAGATTTGGGTAGGACTTGTTTCCACCGTCTTGTGTGTCCCTGTCGGTCTGTTTTTTTTCTGTGTGCGTGTTTCTGGTTGCTGGCATTGTGCGTGTCACAATGAATCAGTGCGCCTCGAAGTGTGAGCGCCCGTGTGCGCCTATTATATGCGTCCCTTATGTCCATTAACAACCCATCCCTCCCTCCTGACAGCGGATCAAGTGTCCTTGTCATTCATCCGCTGATGATTAGCTTACCTCTCAAATCATTCCTTACATAATGATATATGTTGAAAATAGCAAAACTGGGTGATCAGCCTGGACATAGGCACACAGACAGGGCACCAACGGCCAATGAGCGGCGAGATCCGTCATCTACAAAAGACCGGGAATCCGGTGCCAATATGACCGGCGTCGGAGCGTTGAGGGCGGCTGTGGAGAGGAGAGGGAGGGCCTCGGGCGGAGAGCGACGTTTCAAGGACGAGGAAGGAGGAATTGTACAGAAACATCTGTAAGGACAAACGAGACACGTTAAGAAAAGAGAAAAAGTGAAGCTGCTGGCGTCACACTGGCAGGCTGAAGGATTTCATGTCTGAATGGGGCTTTTTTCCAAGGGCACTGAGGTAAGGATGGCCACATCGGCGGAGAGAGGGCGGAGGTGTGAGCTGTTGGCTCCAAGAGAATGACTAGACACAGAGAGACCACTTTTCTTTAGCTTCTTGAATTTAACATTCAAATTGACATTGACTTTCTCACCTATGTAATCTGGACAGGTCGACTACACTATACAGTAGTTTTCAGGTAGTTATAGGTTATATTCACCCTCCCCTGACCCTCCTCCTCCTCCTCCTCCCTGAGGTGGGATGGATGGGGTGGCTGGAGGTGTGGGTACCCCCGGTAGTACCGGGGGCTCTGGGGGTGACAGCCTCCCCAGGCGTAATGGGGGGGACTCGAAGCGGCGCAGTAAGGGCAGCCTGCCCTCCCCGGGCTACAGGCTGTCCCAGGCCTCACTAGAAGGAGAAAGGGGCTCCTTCGGGGCAGACAGCACTTCTTCAGGTGGTCGCGGCCGTCGCCTCTCCATCATGAGCTCCTCCACTAGGGATGGCCTTCCCTTTCGCTCAGCAGGCACGCCAACTACCCCGGTGCCCCTGCCGCCTCCGCCCTCCTCCTCCTCAGCCCATCCACCGCCGCGCTCAGTGGGCTTCGCCGCGTCCCGCGCCGCCCTGGCCTCCACCTCCTCCACCGGGACTGGAGTGATGGTGGTGGCCACTGGCCCAGAGACCACCACCACTACGGCCTGCAACACAACTGCAGGGACCCCCGAGCTGGTGGGCCAGTCTGGACTGGGTGGGTTTGGCATTGGGCTGGACGGGGAGGACTACAGCACCTCCAACCAGAGCACCTTCATCCAGAGACAGTTTGGAGCCATGCTTCAGCCAGGGGTCAACAAGTTCAGCCTGCGCATGTTCGGATCCCACAAAGCTGTTGCACTGGAGCAGGAAAGACTGAAATCAGCAGGGGCGTGGATCATACACCCCTACAGTGACTTCAGGTACACACACACACACACATGCACACACACACACACACACACACACACACACACACACACACATGCACACACACACACACACACACACACACACACACAGCGTGCAGCATAATGTGCTTTTGGTGGAAATATGGCTCAGAGTAAGTTGACATTGTGCTTCCTTAATGAGACATTTAAGTGGAGGGAGGAGCAGGAAACAGAAACAGATCATACATTTAGCAGCCTCTTCACTTGTTAACTAGGGAAATGTTGAGGACAACTGGGAGGGGAAAAGGACATGCAGGAGGCTAAATATATTGTACTGGGGACCCAAGTGTTGTGTACAGAAAGGCAATAGGAGACTAAATCTCCAGAGGAAACAGAAGCAGAGGATGTATGAAAGGTTAAAAGGCAGAATGAGAAAGCGGAGTGGATGAAGAGTCCTGGGAGCAGAGGGAGAGGTGTTTATGTAAAGGGCAGTGTGTAGGTAACCAGTCCTCCAGTTCAGACACCACACAGTAATGGCAGGTCCCCAGTTGTAAGATAGTAAGAGAAAAATTACTCCTTATAGATCCTAATCATAGCCTGTTGGTTCCAGAAGAAAATAGCATCAAAGTTCGAGGGCGACAGACATGAGCAGATGCAAATTAGGAGGACAAATTTAGCCAAGAGGTGTTTGGCTGATCAGGGAGCCAGAGATGCCTTCCATGTCAATTAGGCAAAATGTTAAGCATATTTGCATGTGAACAGTGGATGAACCCAGCACAGCACTCCCTGCTGGTGACTTCATGTGAGGATTTAGATTTTTCTGCTACCTGAGATGAACACTGAACATTTAGCATGGGAATCAATAAGGCCTGAGGTGAAAATGACTATCAATGGTATTAGTCTTTGGTTTCCTTGAGTGAAGGAGTGAAGACGAACCTGGTGGTGAATTCTCATAAAAAAATGTTTCTCTAGTTTCCATTTTCTTGAATGGAGGCGAGTGTGTGAGGGCAGTTTTCTGAATGTCTGCCAGCATCTCTCAAACACACAATTGCACAATTGCATACGCCCACATGCACACTTTTATATGTATTTACTAACATGCTAGGCGTACCCAGACATGGTAGTGTGTGATTCTTTAAGAGACTTTGCATAAATTTACTCATAAAAATGTACAGGTGGACAGCAGAGGGAGACAGCATCTCCAGGCTGACTGCAGCAACAATTGATGACTTGATCCCCAAGACTCCTGGCCCACTTTTGTCTCAACAGCCACACACACACACACACACACACACACACACACACACACACACATACACACACACTGAGTCTTTTTGTATTGTCTGTCAATTTGATGATAACTCACAAGTGCCTCTTATGAGTCTGCTCACAGGTGACATGGTGAATGAGGTCAGTGAGGAATGGAGGGAAGGATGGATGAATGAATCTCAGTCCCTCCTGCGCTTATTGATATTCATTGCAAGTTATCCAAAGATTTTAGAAGCCCCATCTATCCCATTGGAGAGTTACAATTGAATTTTGATCAATTATGGATGAACACTCTGAATTATGCACGTTGAGTATGCATTATGCATAATTCAGTCATCTAACTTTTCATTTAAGTACCTGTAGTCTGGAGCGCCGTCTGTAGAGGAACTTTGTGCGGCCGGAGCAAGAGAAGAAAAGGCAGATTACTTCTAAAACCCTTTTATGTGTTTTTGTCCCGGTATTGACCTTCAACACAAGAGCGTGTGTCTGTGTGTGTGTGTGTGTGTGTGTGTGTGGGTCTGTTATCATTGAGTCTGCTGATAAGCTCACACGCCCTTCACCTCATTAAGAAAAGATGTGCCGCTGCTGCACCTATAAGAATACATAACGAGAAGAAGAAGAGGTGAAGAGACAGTACGCACTGGCACATCGGGAGGCATACAAATATGATAAAAACACAGAAAGACAGTTTGACTGTCAACAAAGATGAGTCGTGTTGAAACAGGGTTGGTGGCATTGCACATAGAGTATAGTAACAGAGAATTATTATATAATAGCCGGTTGCTGTTGTGCTTGTTGTGTGGCAGGATGATGGGTGGAAACTTGCTCAGAACTGACATCTGGCCAACTGCGAACAGGGAACCAATCACAGGCCGCACAGGAGACACTTGGCCTCAATTACAGTAGAATTAGTGTTTGGTTTGACAACAGCTGAGCAGGTAGATGCAGGTCACTTCTCTTCCAGCACCTGTTCATGTTCAAGATGGAATACTGATGAGGTCGAGGAGAACAGCTTTGATTGCATTTGCAATTCCTATGTGTGTGTTTGTGTGCACTTGACTAAACACACGCGCGCGTGCATGTAGCCACGTATACGTCACTCCACCGTTAAGAGATCAGAAGTCACACCTTGTCAGATTTTTAGCCTCACATCATTTTTAGTTTGGATCTGACATCTTCGTGTCTGTGTGGTCGTTCTCACTTGTTTGGTGTTACTCTGGGCTCATGTCAGCTGCCACATCACACTGAGAACAGCAAAATCCAGTAAACAGAGGCTGATTAATGTGCAGTGACATGTAAAGTGTCATCTATTACGTTACGCAACAAACTAAAACATTATTGAAGAGAGATTAACATTTAAATCGGTGCAAGTTGTCTGATTAGACAGAGGGGAACATTGCCACAATGCAATCAATATGATAATGATGCTGGTGTGTGTGTGTATTTGTGTTTAGAGATACAGAGAAAGCTATCATACACAACCATAATATTAACAAAGGATAAATGGGAGTCATTGCCTGGAGGATATAGTGCATTAAATATCCAAAAGAAACGTTGTCAGGTCACGCCTTTCATCAGAATATAACGTACCACCTCAAAGTAAGATTTTGGGTTTTCTTATATATAAAATATCACTGGTAGACATAAACATACAGTGTTTTATGAAGTGATTTATAGAATTGTTCCCTATAATCAAAGTTAACGAAGTGCATCCTCAAGGTCAGGAATAAATCCTCATCTCCGTCACAACAGCTACAGAATCGCCGCGTCTGTGTTGCTGTAAGTAATCCCTGTATTTATTGCCAGTGATTATAAAGTGATACGTCTGTCAGTATAAGTGACAAAGTCAGGGAGAAGTGTGTATGTGTGTGTGTGTGTGTGTGTGGTGTGGGGCAAAGTGATGACTCATACTTAATCTTCATCAGTCTAGTAGCAGCGTCACATCATGAGGTTGTGTTACTAAATTAGAGCTCAATAGCAATCGACTACAGAGCTTGAGTTTACTTTCTGACAGAAAGAGAGACAGTGGAGGGAGAGAGAGGATGCAAGAGGAAGCAAGTCATCGCTATGGGTTAAGGTGATTGATAAAGAGATCAGGAGGAAAGAGACAGAGACATGACAGAAGTCTTCTCCAAATGATTGGATCGCCCCTTCTGTCATACTTTAATCACTTTCACCATACCAACGACATGACTGTTTCCCTGAATTTTCATGAGAGGGCTAAGTAATCCAGTAATACCCTCCAGCATGAAATACAGATTGATGAGGCTCCCCAAGGTGACTGATCATTTGTCTCCCTCTGTCCCTGCATGTCCGTCTGTCTCTCTTTTTCAATTAAATTCTGTTCACTTCTGGCCGGCTTGTATGAAAGATAACAGGTATACTTTATGTCGCCAAGGTGTTTGCAAAGGATGAAACTGTCTTGAGGGAAACATTCATATGCATCACTCTCGGATGACTTGGAAAAAAGCAAGGGAGGAATTTGCACTTCTTACTGTCTCGGATGATCCCCAAGTTTTTACACTCACCCTCTGACTCAGGGGAATGTAAAAATGGGGAAATTATATGCAGGAAAAATTTAAACCAAGAATATATATGAAGGAAGAACTGAAAGACAGGATGGTACAGGCAGAAGTAGAGAAAGACTAGAGGAGGCAGTCTCTATATTCACATATTGTTCTCTCAAAATCAAGTAAACAAGCTCTATTTCTGTAGGTTGCCAAAGCTAAAGTAAGTATTGAATACAACAGCAGGTGTTTTTCACATTTTGACATTTAGCAGAAAAAGCACAGGTGCTACTAATAACATTAACGATGGCTCAGTTCTGGCTGTGACACTAGTTGTGTCCCAAGTGCCTACTACATACTATTTCTATGCAGTGTATACTAATCAGCATAGTATACTGTTTAAGCAGTTAGAATACCAAAAAATCAACATATGTAACCATGTTATACTAACAGGAGGTGATGCATCAATTTGCAACTGCAACTTTGGAGTGTTACTGCCAATTAAACTTCACAAATAAACATACGGCTACAGCATGTCATTTTGTTCAGCTTCTCCATTTCCTTCGTGCATTGCATTGTGGGAGAATAGTATGCATCAACAGCACACTGCTGCACACTCAAAAATCTGAGATATTTTGTGTGCATACTGTCTGATTTGAATATATTTCATTTTGTCACTTTTTTCAGTGTGAACACACTACAAACTAAAAACTTGCTTAAACTGACCTTTTCACTGCAGAAATTTTGACTTGACATAGCAGGAAAAGCACAGGCGATGCTTATGACATTAACGATGGCTTTGTACCATTAAGTGTCCCAGTAAGTCATTCCAGTAAACCAGTGATTCCAGTTATTGACATTTGACATGCATGAAAAACACAGATGTAATTAATAAATGGAATAACTGGTACCAAGCCATTGTTAACTTTATTAGTATCACCTGTGTTTTTCCTGCAGTGACACGTCAAAATGTCTACCGTGAAAAAGTAGTTCTAGTAGTAACTTTATTATTCACACCTGTAGTTTTCCGTCTATGTCAAATACATGTACGTCTTATGTGAAAAAGGCCTGTGAGCAAATATGTACATTTAAGAACATAAGAATTATAGGAAAATTAAAGTAAACAGTCTCAGACTTTCAGTATGGCGCTACAGACATATTCACACTAACAGAGATACAGTCGAACACAGTTGAATAAGTTTTTCTCTGTCTAGATTCTACTGGGACCTGTTGATGTTAATGTTGATGATGGGGAACTTAATCATCCTGCCAGTCGGCATCACGTTCTTTAGAGACGAGAACACTCCCTCGTGGATCATTTTCAACGTGGTCTCGGACACTCTCTTCATGGTCGACTTGGTTCTCAACTTCCGGACCGGCATCATCAAGGAAGACAACACTGAGATATTGCTAGACCCCAGGTCAGTAGAAACAACTGTATTACTCGTATGTCTGAAAGGTGCTGGGATTGTTTATGTGTGTGTGTGTGTCTGTGTGCGGTCTAGAATATCAATACAGCAGCTCTGTTGCCATAAATTTAAATGTGCTCTTCTGGCCATCTGCTGGGTTTGTACCCAACCAAATCCATGTGTGAGATATGAAAAGGTGATGTGCAGCCAGTGGCAGAGCTTAGTTCACGTTCCAACACCGTTCCTGCTGAATATTGATGAGAAGTGTTTTATGCCAGGCAAATGTTGGAAACACATCCACAAAGCTACTTTGCCAAATGAGGACTGTCACTGGTCCTTTATCCTCCTCTCACTCAGGGCGATCCGCCAGAACTACCTGAAGAGCTGGTTCCTTGTGGACTTTGTGTCGTCCATCCCGGTGGACTACATCTTCCTGATGGTGGACAGTCTGGACTCTGAGGTCTACAGGACAGCCAGAGCGCTGCGCATCGTCCGCTTTACTAAAATCCTGAGCCTGCTGCGCCTGCTCCGCCTCTCCAGACTCATCCGTTACATCCACCAGTGGGAGGAGGTGAGAAACAGAGACCAGGAAAACAGAGAGCAGAGTCAAAGAGAAAGAGATGTTTGTGTAAAAGAGGTAGCTCAGAACCCATTTAATATTTAAGGTGTGACTCATCACAAGCTCCTTTCTTATGAAATAGCATTTTTAGGGTAGAATAACTACCATATTTTGAATTTTTTACTTTCCAAAATGGATTTTGAACAACTTTGAAATGAAACCCTGTGCAGTTTACTCCTCTTCCTTCCATGTGTTTCCCCTCCTCTTTCCCTCTGCTACTCCTCAGATCTTCCACATGACCTATGACCTTGCCAGTGCCATGGTGAGGATTGTGAATCTGATTGGTATGATGCTGCTGCTTTGCCACTGGGACGGCTGTCTCCAGTTCCTCGTCCCCATGCTGCAGGACTTCCCTCCAGACTGTTGGGTTTCTAAAAACCTGATGGTGGTGAGTCTCTAACAAGCAGCCTGCATATATGCATGCGTGTTCATGTGTTTGACTGTATTATTCTTAATATGTTTCTGTGAATGAGTTTATTGTATGATAAACAAAAAAAGACACAATGTTCAGTTTGGATTAAATTAAAACACACAAAGTGATATCTCAGCATGTTTGAACAGTGTGCACAATATTTATTTCAGATTCTGAAAGGCCTGGTTTGCGGTTATCTGTGTGTGTGCAGAATGAGGATGTTTATCAGATTTGACATTGTTTGGTCCTTATCTGCTTTAATTGGCTCATGCAGCAACATGTCCAGTTGGAATAAAATTGACTGTCATTATCACCAAAAAAAAAAAAAGATTCTCCAATTAAAAACCTCAACAGAGATGAGGTGGAAGTGTCAACGCATGCAAACAGTCGAAGGCCTAGGGATCTGCTGGAGATTTTGTCACGTGTGTGCAGTCACACGGACATACACGCCGATGGCTGCACACAGATACACGGCTGTATGAATAGCTGACTCATGTCTCAGTGGTTGCCTGGGTGACTGTTGCTAAGCAGGCTGATGCTGGGATTTTCCCTTGAGAAAGTCCCCTCATCCATTGGACCATTAACATCTTAGTAATTGGTCTCACACACAACCTAAAACAGAAGGCGCACACAAATAGAGGCTGTTACTATCTTATTTATTAATAATGTATGGTGGCTTCCCTTTTAATGTCTGTGTGGTTATATTGTACATATTTATTATGAAATAATCACAGAACTAATCTGTTTTGAAGCAGCAGAGTCGGTTTTGGCAATTAAATTGATCTGCTCATGTCAGCTGAAGTGGTGTGGCAAACAATCTCTGAGAGGAAAAAGCTCCTATATGTAAGAACAATTCAATATTGGAGCACCTTGTTAATTAACACTTGAAACTTCTTTTACTTCCCTGTCACCCTCTTTCTCCTCTTCTGTCTGTCTCTCCCACTCACAGAATGACACATGGGGCGTGCAGTACTCCTATGCTCTCTTCAAAGCCATGAGCCACATGTTGTGTATTGGGTACGGTGCCCAGGCTCCAGAAGGCATGACTGATGTGTGGCTCACCATGCTCAGTATGATCGTAGGCGCCACCTGCTACGCCATGTTCATCGGCCATGCCACCGCTCTCATCCAGTCACTGGACTCCTCGCGACGGCAGTACCAGGAAAAAGTGAAACATGACTCTCCTTCTGTCCATCGATTTCTCCCTCTGTACTCTTTATGGCTTAGTCTTTAGTCATTCAACTTGACTCATTCAATCGATTTCTGACGAAGGCTGCTGCTAATGATTATTTTCATTATTCATTTAATCTGTGGATTATTTCTTCAATTAACTGATCAGTTGTTTAGTCTATAAAACGTCATAAATAGTAAAAAATGTTCTTCACAGTTTCCCAGAGCTTAAGGTGACATCTTTAAATTGCTTGTTTTGTCCAGCCAACAGTCCAAAATGTTAAGATGAAGAGCTGAAATAGTTAGTTGATTAATCAATTTGTCAATCATCAGAAAATGAATGGTCAACTATTTTTATAATCAAAAAATTGCTGAAGTCTGTCTTCATAGAAAAAGCCAAACATTCCCCCATTCCAGTTTCTCAGTTGTGATGATTGGATGTTTTTCTGTCTCTTATGTGATCATAAATTGAATACCTTTGGGTTTTTGTTTGATTATATTATAATTATCACAATAGTTGTGAATACATTTTCTTGTCAGTCAATTAATCAACTAAATGTTTCAGCACACTTTTAGATCAAAGCCAAAGCATTTATGTTCTTTTCCTTTTAAAGTGTGTTGTGTTTCTTTGCAGATCCGTCACCTGTGCATGTATGTGTTTGTGTGTTATTGCAGTACAAGCAGGTGGAGCAGTACATGTCGTTCCACAAGCTTCCTGCAGACGTCCGGCAAAAGATCCATGAGTACTATGAACACCGCTTCCAGGGGAAAATGTTTGATGAGGAGAACATACTGGGAGAACTCAGCGAACCCCTTAAAGAGGTAATAAATTCACAAACACCAACACATTTACACATGCAAACCACACCTGATGTGTTCTGTCCCTGCAGCAAATCTCTTCCCTTCTCTCTTTATGGCTTCTTGTTCTGCGTCTAGGAGATAGTCAGCTTTAACTGCCGTAGCCTGGTGGCTAACATGCCACTGTTCGCCAACGCTGACCCCAACTTTGTGACCGCCGTGCTGACCAAGCTTCGCTTTGAAGTGTTTCAGCCTTCAGACTTTATCATCCGTGAGGGCACAGTTGGACGGAAGATGTACTTCATCCAACATGGACGAGTCAGTGTGCTGACCCGTGGCAACAAGGAAACCAAGCTGAGTGATGGGTCTTACTTTGGAGGTGAGAATATCTAGAGTGGTTTATGAAGTTGAAGTTGTCTAGAAATGACTTGGGAAGAGGGTACTTAGCTGAGAGGTTTAAGATGAAGGCTGATGGCAATTCGTGTGTGTGTACAAGGATATACTGTAGGGTTAATTTATCTCACTGCCTTTCTTACTGTTCTTTACCAATTCTCTTTTTTCTCTTTTCATTGTCTCTCCTACTACACCCAGAGATCTGTTTATTGACTCGTGGACGGAGGACAGCCAGTGTCCGTGCGGATACATATTGTCGTCTGTACTCTCTCAGTGTGGACAGCTTTAATGAGGTGTTGGAGGAACACCCGATGATGCGGCGTGCCTTCGAAACTGTCGCTGTTGACCGATTGGACCGTATTGGTAATGTGTGGATTTCTGATTTGCAAAGGCATTTCTCTCACTGTCTTATTTGGGCAGTGGCTTGATTGTCCATTAATTCTACAATCACCTTGCCAAATATTTGCAATTCTCCAACCAAATCTGCTAATTTTCTAAGGCACTTTGTCAGGCATGTCCTCAGCTGAAAGGAAAGAGCTCATTTTTGAAAACAGGGAAATAAAAGCTGAAATAAAAGATGCGCAATTTTCTCAGCAAAGAAAAAGCTTGAGGGTAAAGCCCCATCTGTCTGCTGTGTATTCAGCAGACATCATTGGCTTCTACAAAGTAATCCTTGAGGATTTTTTTTGTCATAGTTTCCCTTCTCTTTCCTCTCTACAGGCAGGAAGAACTCTGTGCTCCTGCGGAAGTCATCCCAGGGCGGTTCACTGGGTGGCAGTATGGGTCGTGGTGGAGGTCGGGGTGGAGGAGGACCAGGGGCAGGGGGTAGCCTGGCAGCAGGTAGTCTGGGCTCCTGTGACAGCATGCTGGTGCAGCAGATTGTCAAACACGACAGCATGCCAGCCATGCAGGATGCCATTGCGGCAGCTGCAGCGGGAAGAAGCGGAGTCATGGGAGGAAGCGGCACAGTGTCTCCTAGGCCGCGCCCTGTCATCTGGGCACCGCTGGTTCATGCCCCCCTGCAGACTGCAGCTGCCACCAGTAATGTAGCCATCGCCCTCATGCACCAGCAACAGCAACAACAGCAGCAGCTCCAGCAGTTGCAGCAGCATGCACTCGGAGGCGCTTTCTTCCTGCCCTCCCCTCTTGTCTCTCCTTCACCCTCCTCCTCTTTCCCTCTATCGCCTCCTCGTGCTCCTGTGTTACAGCCCCTTCGCCCCTCTGTGAGCTCCCTCATCGGGATGATGGCAATGGGAGGGATGGGTGGCTTGTCCCCAAGAGGAGGATTTCCTGCCTCCCCCTCAGCCATGGGCCCACCTGGTGGGGTGACATCACCACCAATTGCCAAAACTCCACCCACTGCAGCCTCATCTATTCCAACTCCTGCCCAACAAGGAAGAACTGTTCATTACAGCCTCCGCCTCCAGGCTGATCATCCTGCAGTGATTGGTGGATCTCTTGGAACCCCAACAAGTGGTGGGTCACCAACTCCACCCCTCCACAAGGTACCTACCACCAACCCACCTGCTGTTTCTGCTGCCTTGTCAGATGGCAACACTTCTGCAACAAGCCAGCAGGGAGCAAAAGAAGCTCTGTTACGTCATGGAGGAAACAGCTCTCAGGGTCTGCCAGCGTTAGGCAGACTCACCCAGGAGGCCAGGCTGCTGTCCGCCTCGCAGCCCACTCTGCCTCACCGCTCCTGGATGGGAGTGCAGCCTCATCCGCCCCTCCACCGGAAGGCCTCCGGTGGTAATTTGCTGGCGGCTCCCTTCCTAGCAGGGCAGTTAGCCAGAGGAAGCAGTGCTGGTATGCTGACCTCTAACGCTCCGGTGCAGCTGCTAACAAATATACCATTTAATACGCAAACACAAGCACAAGCCGCAGCTCCTATTCAGCCCACTATAGCGCAGGCAGTCTCTGCAAATACAGCTACGTGCACACAATCTACCCCCCACACTGCCTCTATAGCTACACCGACAGTTGCACACATGCCTTCTGCAGTTTCTTCCTCCTCTCTGAAGCAAACCCCACTCTCCTCTGCCACCCCTTCACCTACGCCCACTCCCTCGTCTCCTACCCCCATACTCTCCCAGACACCTCGCCCCAAACCAGTTCCAATGACCCCCTCTCGCTCTTCCTCACCTCCTCCCTGCTCCACCCCTCCTTCAGCAGGAACAACCTCGCTGTCGCTCTCTTCAACTCCTCGCCCCAAACCAATCGCTGCACCCTCTCCCCGCTCTTCCTCTCCCTCTCCTTCCTCCACACCCCCTCCATCCTCTGTTTCCACCCCTGTTCCGCTACCTCAAACATTCACGCCCAGGTCATCTCTTACCTCCTCCTCTCCCCCTTCTTCCTTGGTCACCTCTTCAACGCCACATCCTCAGAGCCCCAGAGCCAAGGCGTCCATCACACCTCCTTCTGCTTCTCCGTTGTCTGGCCCCAGTCCTGCCCAAACCCCAATTCCCTCTCCAACTGTGGCTCAGGCCACACGCACCCGCACTTCGACCCCCTCCCAAACTCCTACGCAAACCCTCTCACCCGTTATCGCCCAAACCCCAACTCCTATCCACACCCTCACCCCTACACTTTCCCCCCCTCCCATCCCTACTACATCTGTCCCCTCACTGAGTAAATCCCAGACTCCAAGCCCTTTGCAGCCCCCTGTCTTTAGCTCAGGGTCTAGGGTCCCCACTTCGAGCCAGATCCCAAAACAGGTCTCGCCTCTAACCCCAACCCAAACTTCAACTCCTTCCCCAGCACCTGCTAGCACTAGCTGTCCCACCAAAGTAACTTTCTCAGTTCATCCTGTAAAGCAAACCCCTCCCATCCTCACTCCAAGCCCCTCTTCAGGCTCGGGTCATTCCACCAAACCAACTCCAGCGACAACTTTGGCCTCAACAACTCTATGTCCAACTCCCAGCTCCACTAGCTCCTCCTCTCATACCTCCACCACCACCACCACCACCACCACCTCTCCTAGTGTCTCTCCTGCATCTGCTCACCCCCCAAAACAAATGCCAACCACCACAGTTGCCCCTACCCACTCCTCAAAACTCAACGCACCCTCTACCCCTGCCAAGACCTCTCCGGCATCCACCGCTACACCCACCCAGTCAGCACAGGCAGCTGCTGCCTCTGCTAACACCACCTCCCCTAAAGGGGGGAAAAAGGACCCCCAGCTGCCATTAGCCAGAAAAGACTCAGAGGGACTAAGACATAAACTGCCTGCCAACATGTAAAAAAGAAGAAAATGTCGTAAGATGTTGGACTTGTGTTGTGGCCGGTGCTGATTAGCTGAGCCATGGATAAACAGAGTTGTGTCAGAGTTGGCACCAGACATCCAATCTCATGTGGACAAGTACATGTTATTTGCATTCACTCTAGGATGTGATTGTCTTAGAACATCAGGTGTTCATGTGACTCTCAACCATGTCATCGATCGAGGAGAAAGACTCTCTGGGTCAGTCGACTGGCTGGTGCAAGCTAAAAAAAAAAACAAACATCCAAGTGTATACATACATATCTGTGTTAGTGATTGTTGGAGCAAGCAGGGGAGCTGAAGTGGAAATATGATGCAGAATACAGTAAATGAGATGGAAGCAATAGCTAAGAGTGAGAAAAAAATGTGTTAAAAGTCTCCATTTTCTTGACAATGAGAACAGCAATACATGTGAAACATTTCTCATCATGTAACGGGAAATGACCTTGAAGATAATAATAATAAATGTGAGAAAATAATAATCTTTCTGCTGTTGGGACGAAGGTCTATTTTGGTGTCAGTTTCAAATGCAGGCAATAGAGCAGAGACACTCTCTGGTTTCCAGCTCCAACACCCTCTTGTCTCCCATTCTTCACCAAAGTGTAATATTTTCTCATCAGAATAATAATAATAATAATTATAAGGATATAGAGTTTAAAAATCACTGTAAAGTCGATACTCATATGAATTTGAATAATTAGCAGCAGTCCACTGGTAGTTTTGTTGTCCCAGGTGTGTGGTGTTTAGTTTTTGAACAAAGACAAACTTTTAAACTTACATGTTCACTCTGACAACTTCTGTAAATCGTGTTTTTTTTGTGTGTGTGTGTGTGTGTGCGTGTGTGTGACACACAATACTGCTCTGCTGTGCACTGTGGCTCATTTGGTTTTGTTCCAACCGGCTTCGTGTAAATACGTGCCTCTCTGTGGGTCTGTTGTATGCTTCCTCACTCCTCTGCCTCTTTGTCTTTCATCTCTGTCTGTCTTGCCGCCTTTCATCTGGTTTCACAGCTCTGGTTGCTAACTGTTTCTCTGACGCTCACACACTCTGTCCCTTTCTCTCGGTTTCGCCGGTACTTTGCTCTCTGCTTCCATCAGCCTCATGTTGAATTGGCGGTGTCGTCGTTCTGTCGCCCCTCCGACACTGTTTCAGCTCCATGTCCAGTGATGTTTGATGTTTTGTGTGGGTAGCAACAAGCCTGTAACATTTCTGTCTTAACCCCTGATACCATGTTGCCTAGACTATATATTTAAGGACCAAATGTTTTATTTTTTATTTATCACAGCTTTAGCTTTTGAAAAGAAAAAAAAAGGCTAATAATGTCAAAATGATGATTTTGAGTGTGGCATTAAAAATTACGACAATGATTGTGGTTATGATTTGATGATTTGATGATGATGATGATGATGTTCTGGACAACAGTCATGATGATGAGGATGATGATGGTGGTGTATATCTGGGTGTAAGAATAAAGCGGATTTAGATATCATCTTGTTGAGTGTGTGGAGGCATGTGCTCATTTGTGTGCTTGCGTATAAGTTTCTGTCCTGTGTACATGTGCATATTTAAAATGATGTGACAGTAACCACTGGAGTGGCAGGAAGTATGAAAGTAGCAGTATTGATAATGTAGCAAATATTGATTTGTAATTCCTCTCAAACTTGAATGTCGATAACCTGGACATGGACTTGACACACTTAAATTTTAATGTAGTTGCTTTTGTTTTAGTTTGAAACTGTTTCATGTCAGTTGCTGCAAATAAGTTGTTTGTTTTTCTTATAGATTTAAAAATTAAATCCAGAACTAACCATCCCCACGAAACCATTACAACCACTAAACAAGCCTTTAAAGTTAAATGATATAACTGGTTGGTTCACACAAATTTCAAAACTTGTAAAATAAAATAATAGTGGTGAAATAAAATATAGATACTTAGAATGAAATAAAAACTCTCACTTATCTCTTGCCACAGAAACCATTGTCAACAGTTTTCTAGAGAATTTTTTTGGAAGGAAATTTAGGATTTTTTTTCCCCTAGAGAACAGCACCAATAAAAACTTCTGGCAGGTTTGCAGGTTCTGTGGATTGTCCAAAGTAACAGTGACATTGTTTTTGGAAAGACACGCTGCTGATTAATTCTTTCTAAATATATTCTCCAGTGGTGTAAACAGAACCAAAGCCAGGCTTTTAGAAATACTTAAGACATGAGTTTCTACAGGGCAGTCCCAACCGCCCTCAAAATATTTTGACAGAAAAGCAAATGAAAGTCTCTTAATAATTTTAAATATTTGACTCTGTCATATTTTATTTATACAGTTAACTATTGAGTGATACTATCTGTACATTTTATGTCATTTATTCTGCTGTGGAATATGAGGTTTACAGTTTCATACCTTAGCTAGGCCTGCAGTAATATACTGTAAATATACTGTATTTTTATAGCGTTGCTATTGTAATCTACATGAACAGTTTCTTACTGTAAATGTTACAGTAAACAACTTCTTTTTATTCATATAAATAAAACAACTCTCAATTGCACACATATACTGTAAATAACAATGTGTCTTCAGGTCTTAATGGTCCAGTAATGAGATCAGCTCAGTTTTACATTTAAAAACATGTAACCCTTAACATCAAGCACAAATGAAGATGAGACAAGTGACAGCTTCATGAAACTGAACATTTATTCAGAAGCTTTCAAATGTGCCAAGTATATTCAAGTATGTTTGAAAAAAATACTTATTAAGGTTCATGCCCTTTCACAGGGGGTCAATGTAAATCTGTTAATTATAATATCCTGAGCTGCCAGCAAAACTTTGTCATGAGTCTAAAAAGCAACTGATTTACAAACTACTGTTTAAAAGAATATAAAAGCACAAATTAACAGTTTGCAGGATACACAGTTTGTAATGTCTTCACATGTCCTCTGTTATAATTGGCAGTAGGTCGACATCCAGGCTTCAAGGCTCACAGCTCACTGAGCGAGAAAGAAACAAGAATGAAAATCGAGCACAGTGAGAGAAAGAGAAATGAAACAACTGCATGGGAGAGAAATATTTTAAACACAAAACTTCCCCTCATGAAGTGACATCAAGTTCTTCAGAAAAGTTTTGATGAGGATTCACTGTGAGCTTGTTCATCTTCTTAGGAATTACTTTCCCTAGTTGGCCTCTGTTCCTCTTTCAGTTTTAATCACAAAAATAACATGTAACAAATCACATGTTATGTCCACTGTTTTAGTACAACTTGGCAATAAACTAAATATCTTTGCAGCAACCTGCAGCTTAGAAACACACTTGAGTTGAGCTAAGACAACCAATATAATCACTCTGTCTTTTGGGGCTCAGCAGCCAACATATCTTAATCAACTTGGCTACATATCTGAATAGACTTCAATTGTTATGTTCTTTAGATAGAAGGCTATTATTCATTATGAAATGCAAGTGTGATAAACAAGGTGTAGGTGTAAACCAGGCCAGACTAATGTTTGCGTTCACTGATGTGTGGTTCAAGAGAAAACAGCCATCCACATATAGCCTAATCTTTAAACTAGACTTGCAAGCAGCAGTGAAAATACCAGTAATTCAAACTTCCAACTGAAGAACACAACCTGAAAATGCTTTCTTGTGTTTGCTAGGATTATATCAGCTTAATGTTAGCAAAAATTAAACATAGTCGCTAATTGGGTAACCAGATGCACAAATGTATTCCTGAGTAAGATGTTACTGACTTTTTGGTTTGATTCCACAAAGGAGGATAAACAGTGATTATATGATGTTGATGACTGCATGTGGCTTCTGTCCCTCCATTACTTTGGTAGTGAAAATGAAAATATTGTCAAATCTTACAGTAGCCTACTGTTAGTGTCTGTTCTTGGTTTTGGCTCCAAAAAGCATCAAAAATTTAAAGTATTTTGCCGTATTTAGAAAGAACAGCACTGCACTGTTAGAATTTGGCTGAAATTTTACATCAATTTATTACAGTGCATCACATGTAGGTTTTTAATAGTCCACTGTGACCCCCCTGTAAGCTGTCAAAATCCAAGGCTTAATTAATTGATTTGTGGATTAGAAAATGAATTGGCATTTTGATAATCGTCACCTTATGTTCTAGGACAGTGGTTCCCAACCTGAGGTTGGGATCCCAACAAGAGGTCACTGGATTAATCTAAGGGGATTAATCTAATTCTGACACTTTTTTGAAAAAAAACAAACAACTTTCCTCTATTTTTTGCTTTATGTATTGTGAATTATTGTATTTTATCTCCTCAAGCCTCTAAAAGTTATTAAATGGAACAAAATAAGTCCTCTTTTGTTTAACTGGTAGACAACCTGTGACAAAGGGTCCCATGTACAAGTTGCATTATTTTAAGGGGTCACAAGCCAAAAAGGTTGGGAACCACTGCTCTAGGATATTGTGATTTGCCTTTTTTGCATTGTGGTTTTTTTTTGGGGGGGGGGGGGGGGGGGGGGGGTTGCATATTTTACCAACCAAGCCATTCAATAATAGTCAAATTAATCAGTAATGAAAATAATTGTTAGTTGCACACCTAGCTGTGAGCACCACAAATAAAACTTTATTCAGTGGTGGAAGAACTCTTAAAAATACGGTAACACCAAAACTATCTGCACTGCGGTAAGTGGGAAAATATATATTTTTTTGTAATTTCAGTGAACTGATCCTTTAATTTGCACATTTTCATTTTACTTAGCATGGATTAGCTGGATGGATTATCAGACTACTGAGCACCAGTTGACTCGACTTGGAAGTCACCTTGGTGACTTGGATTTGGACTCATGCATGATCTCTGAGGATTTGGGACTCCAGGTTTGGTGACTCAACAACAGCGCTGCAGTCTGCAGTAAAATAACTTCTCGTGTTGTCTGCTATGTGTTGAATGGTAACGAACTGTCTTTCCTCAGCCTCCAAGTCCTAGCTCTGCTACTGCTGCTCCTGGATCCGCAACATTAATCCTGTACCTCTCAGCAGGGGGCAGCCACACTCGTATCCAAGGTTAAGCTCGTGAATGTGGGGACACTTAAATCTCTCCCACTCTTGACTTGAAGTAAAGGAATATCCGCCTTCATGAGGGCGGATTACAGTCTCATTTACACACCTGCTTCACCTTCCCTTCCTCTAACGCTTTACCTTTTCTGCCTGACACACATTTATTTTCCCTCTCCTCTCTCATTAATGTCCAAGGGGTTTTCAACAGCCCTCCAGCCAATGTGGGCGGAGAGAGAGAATTATTTTCACCGCTTGGAGTTAAGAGGCATTAACATATTGGATTTACACTTATTATTATTTGCACACAGTTTAAATAGCCCAGTGTGTCAGTAAGAGGATGATTACCATGTAGTTGTAAATGTTTAAGGGTTTCCTGCCAGTCTGTTGTGATTGTAACTGAGGGAGAGTTTTGTGGCTGAAAGCTGTGAAAGACAAGCACATGGAGGTAAACATGCTCTATTTTTACTCATGTTTGTGCATTTTCACAGTGCAGAACTGTAATAGTTTAGCAGTAGAGGCCTATCCTGGACTGCTGTGTAGTGACCACTAGATGGAGATAACACTTTAACAATCAGATCAACACAGTAAGAAGAAGAACAAAATTGCACCATTAATATTGCTGAAGTATGTATCTTTTCCTTGAGTGAAAAGGACATTAATCATTTAATTAATGATTGGGAAATTTAAATGTAAAGAACAGAGAGGACAATGTGGAGCAAGGAGACTTTGGAAAAGGTTAATGATGGCAGACCAGCCTGGATTACCAGAGGTAGGGGGATAAACAGGACTGTATTTGCTGCCCGTCATTCTGGCTCTGAAATAGACTTAGAGGGAAGTCTTTACTCTGCTGGAAACAAACTGGACTGGCAGGGAGTTTCAGGGGACAACAACTCACAATTGTGAGTATTTTATTCCTCAATATACTGCAGTGTTGCATTACATAGTAATATGCATCCAACTTATGTCTCCACCTATGAAACTAACAAACTGACAAAAGGGTTTTTCTACAAGTTTGCCTTTTTTGTTCTGATGCTTCGAAACATGCAGGGAAAATAGTTGCATTTACAGTTGTGGAACATATGGTGCACATGTATTTTAACTGCTTCTGTGTGGTGGCACAGCCGCAGAACAAGCAGAGATTTAAGGTTTAGGGGGGTGGTAATAGGTGGGCTGGCTGAGCTCACCACAAAACTAGCTATATATAGACTTCCTGCACCCTCACTTAAAAAACCCACTAACACACACACAATCCAGGAGCGAGACGAGGATGATACTCAATCTTTGAAAGAGCGAGGTGATTCCCATACCCATAACCACTTCAAACAGGATGCACATGCCTAGGTGCTGCAAGTATGTTTTTTTTGCAGGGGGAATGAAGCTTCTGTTTAGTGTCTGCTTATGTCAAAGAAAACTTATATCTCTGGAAAAAATATTCATACATGACGTGCGTTTTGCACTTCAGTTTCTCCTTTATATTTTCTCTTTTACCTAAATCAAAGTAATTTTTTAAAAAAGTCCCTGGTGGTGTTGCCCTTTGCTGCCCTCACACTGGATGTGACACATCCTCTCTAAGAGTTTCATTTATCACAATAGGTTCCGTTTAACTTGAAATATCAGTCAGCCACGGATCACAGGCTCCTGTCCTGTTTAGGTGTTGGTGTGGGTGCCTGAACTGCATCTGTCTATCCGTGGTCACCTCCAGATGGCTCCTGAGGGAATTTTGCTGGGTCATGAGGAGGAGGAGGAGGAGGAGGAGGAGGAGAAGGAGGGGGTGGGGGGTGGGGGTGGGGGCACTAAGTCTATTTCGACTGAAAATGCGTTTATATCTGACAGGTAAGCAATAGGCAGATATCCTTCAATCCGCTTTCGCTACCCGCTGAACTCTACCCACCTATGCGCGGTGATGCCCAAACGCACAGGTAAGAGGAGGAGGAGGAGGGAGGGGGAGGAGCAGGGCGGCGGAGGGAGGAGGGTGGGGGTGGGGGGGTCTCCAAACCTGCCCACCTCTCTCCTCCCTCCGCCACCGGGACAGACACCGCTGATAGCCTATCGCACTGAAGCCGGACCCCCTCCGTGCTCTCCCTCCCCCTCCCTCCCTCCCCTGTGCCCTGCCCACCCCGGCGGTCTCTTCTCCAGCCCTGCCAGAGCCAATCCGAGGCTGGGTGTAAGTAGGGCAAGCCGCTTCCTGGTTCTCAGAAAGGAGGAGCTGGGAGTTGGAGTGGGCCAGCAGAGGCAGACAGGGGGGTCAGAGCAGCCCAGAGAGCCGGCGGTCTGCAGAGAGAGGAGACGGCAGCAGCAGCCCGATAGAGTGGGACCAACGAGGAGAAACGCCAACGCACGATTGTCGAAGAATAAAACCTCACCGGGGTGTCGAGCTGAGGACGGCAGGAGCGGGTGACCCCCGGCGGAGTGGAAGAGACGACAGGATAATAAGAAAATAAAAAAAAGACGAATAAGAAGTAGAAGAAGTAGGCAGGGTGGGACGGAATAATCCAGGAAGTGTGGAGGCCGGTCAGGTGGGAGGCGACGAGTCAGGACAGGTGACACACCGGCACCCAGGTAACAGCACTACCTGTCTACTGTCGATTTGACAGAAAAAAAATTGTAGCACACCTGTAAGTCAATTGAAATTTAAGTGACATAGGCTATCTGTATGCTATGACAGCGCCGGCTCGCCTCAAACTCTCCCTCCTCCCTCCTTCCCGGTTCTGATCGGGGTCACGGGAGGACTAGCTATCCACGTCACGGGTATTCGGTAACTCCCGTCGACATTTATTTCCCCTTATAATACAACCAGAGGGCGTTTCGGCTCGGCTTTTTTTTTTTTCTAAATGCACTAAATGAAATATACAGTGTGTGTTGCGCGAGTGTGTGGGTGTATTTTTTTGCGGAGCAGGTGTCTCAGGTGCTGTTTGATATGTGCATCTGTGCGCGGCGTCCAGGTGAGAGGAGAGATAGAGAGAGATAGAGAGAGAGAGAGAGAGAGAGAGCGGGGTCGGCGGGTACATTTCTGGAGACTCGGCTGCTAATTATAGCCGAGAACACCGGCTGACATCCAAAACCTAACCTGCTCTCACGCACATCACCTGCCTCTCTGCTGCTCACTGGATCTATTTAGCCTCTTGCACCTTAATGGTCTCCCTTCAGTGGTCTGTTAATCATCATCATCATCATTATCATCATCATCATCATCATCATCCTCTCCCCATGGCGCACCCAGTGTTTTATTTTAATCCTGCCACTAACCTGTATTACAATAGGATGTGCTCAGGCTGTAATGTTAGGTTAAGAGTTCTCTGCCTGCCTTCATGGGTGGGGAGGGCTTTCATGCCAGTGGGCTTGTGTGTGTGTGTGTGTGTGTGTGTCATTACAGAGGTAGATGTGTTGCTGACTCGCCCCTCTGCCAGACCGGCCTAACAAGCTCAACTGGCTTGGGTTTGGTTTCCCTGTGTTGGGCACAGCTTGTTTGGTTAAATCTTTAGCCGTCCATGCAGGTAGTTAATGCCTTATTCCCTCTACAGCCTCAGGTGTCGTCGAGGCTTTTTTGTTTTTGTTTTTTTGGCTCGATTGGGAGGCTGACGCATCGTCTACAGCCTCTGTTTGTGGGCAAAGCTTGTGACTGAAGGAGAGAAAAGTTTGGAGAAAGAGCCCGAGTCTCTTTTGTCTTTCTGTTTTGTTCCCTCTCTTGTGTGCGTGAGCGCCACAGGGTTACATCCACTGTCATGTGAGTGGGCATTTTCAGATGCTGTCTCTCTTGCACAGGGGATGGTTCAAAATTCTCCACACATGGAAGAGCCATCAGGGTTTTGAAATAAATTCTTAATGCCAGCTCAGTTTGCCCGAACTTTTGTTCAGCAACATAATTAGACATCTGTGCTTCATCCCTCGTTCCCGCTGTCCTGACATGACCTCCATCCTGCCATGCTCTCTACCGGCCTTCTTCTCGTAACTGATGTCTCTCTTTCCTTCTGACACTTCATCATCGCATGTTTTAATCTGAATCTGCAGTTATACACGGACACACATTTTTAGTATGTTTCTTATTGAGCTGTGGAAATAATAGAGTTGCGTACACGCACCACACACCACTTCTGTACGGTATATTCATCATTTTCAGCTTAAAGAGGTGTGGGTGTGTGTGTGTGTGTGTGCGTGTGTGTGTGTGTGTGGGCTTTCCCAACCCTACTGACTGTTGAAGAACTTCTTTTCTAAAGAAGTCAAAGTAGGAAGCGGTTGGTTTCTATCAGCGTCTCTTTTTTTTTCTGTTCTGGTACAAGAACCCCCCCACTCCACTCCTCTGATGCATCATATGATTGCTTGTGGGTGTGTGTGTGTATTTATCCACATGCACGCTTGCTAACTCTTAACCTATTTTACAAAAAGAAAAAAAGACATGTGTCTCAGTTAGTCAACACTCTGTCATTACTCAATGTTTGTTAATCACGTCTCCCATCTTTGTTCATGCACTTGATAGCTGATAAACCCATAGCGGATGAATAATGCTCAAATTTAATGTTTTTTTTTTTCACTTCCTTGCCTTTTTGCCTCAGGTGTATGACCTCTGCTGACCTCTGAGCAAACAACCAAAGAGGAGGGGGACGAGAGAGAGAGAGAGAGACAGAAAGCAGGCACCCATCTTCTCCTGGGTTTATGGACTGGAGGTAGGAATCTTACACTATAGACGTTACATTAGACCATTAATCTCAGCATCAGTCCTTCTCTTTAATTTGAATTTATGCTGTCAACCATTTTTACAAGTGGAAACATCAGGGACTTCTTTTCTCAAAAGATCTTAGCCCATAGATGTACAACAGGGCAAAGATTATCTTATGCTTTAAATAAACTAGTTTGTATAAAATTTGTTCTGAACATGTCTAATGTGGCCACATTCAAAGATTGGATGAGAAATGTGCCGTCATAGAGAGACGAGATGGTGCACACTTTTGGAAAGTCTCTCCTTGAAAGCCTTTGTGATGCACTCAGTTGGACACATGAAAAGTGATGGACATGTTTGAAAATTGGAAAATGTAGAGCTGCAACAAATAATCGATTAGTTGGCAACTATGAAAGTAATTGCCAACTATTTTGATAATCAATTAATAATTTGGAGTCATTCTTAAAGAAAAAAAAAATCTGATTCCAGCTTCTCAGATGTGAATATTTTCTGGTTTCTATGATAGTAAACTGAATATCTTTAAGTTGTGGACTGTTGTTCAGGACAAAAGAAGTCATTTGTTGAAGTCATCTTGGGCATTTGGAAATTAATGGATTGATATTTTATAGACCAAACAACTAGTTGATTAATTGAGGAAATAATCAACAGCTTAATTGACAATGAAAATAATAGTTATTTGCAGTCCTAGGAAAAAAAAAAAGCTTGTTTACTTTCTCACCTCCTCAAACTTGGCCAATTGCTGCATAAACTGGTCATAACTGTTGGATTCTGCTGTTCAGAAAGATACAGAAATTCTTGGAAGCTGCCCCATCAAAATGGTGTAGGTGGAATCAGATGCAGGCACTTTGTTTGAAGCATACTGATACTTTTAGTAATACTTTTGGGAAACAGGGACCAGGTTCTGTTCAGTGCCTGTGAGGAGCCAAAACAGCAGAGTGACGGTTGAGAAAAATGCAGTGTGACAGGTAGAAGAGTGATAGGAATTTTTTTTTCTATCTGTTCGTCATCGAATAAAATGTCATCTTAAAGCTACACATTTACCCTTACATTAATGAAAACCCCCTTCAGGCACAAATATGAATAAAAAAAAAATCTACAATCTGCAGTTTTCAACCAGAACCAACAAACCCCACCATATCTCTGAATTTAATAACACCAGATGAATTAAAAGCATTACAGATTTCAGCTTGAAAGCACCACATTCAGAGCTGCATACACACATTGTCACGAGTGAAATGAATGCAATAAATTCCTAAATGAGAGACAAAAAAATGTTATCATTTTAAGTTATGGTTTTGTCAGGCTCAGCCCTCCCTGTCTCTAAGTAATACAAATGAGATACTTGCAATTATGCTTGACTAATTTCCCTGATACGAATCATCCAGAACGGCCTAATCTGTTTTATTCAGCCTGTCTCACTTTTGCTGCTTTCACACAGTTTACATCACAAACACATTGTTGTCAGGGGTCAAATCTCATTAAATGCTGATGGTTATAAAGGGTGGGTGGGGTCTTTGCTAAAGGGGAGGGGCTAACTGAAAACTTCCTTGTCCTTGGAAACAAATATGAGCTGAATAAGTAGTCAAGCAGTTAAATATTTTATTGGCAACCTGCAAGTTAACTCCTCTGTGGTGTGTCGGATGGAGACACTCTATAACTGCAATTGGCTTTTAGAGATGGTTCGGGAATGATGCCAAAAATAAACTCTTTTGTTTATGGTATTTATAGAGTTTGTCGTGCAAGATAAATATCACAAAGCAACGCCGCTTATGAGGAAGCCTATTGACAACAGAATAAAGTAACTACTAGAGTTTTCTATGATGCAACATTAACAACTTCTTCAGCTTCAGGCTAATAGCATTATGCTAATTGGCATTAGCTCATTTGAAAACCTGGTATTAAAATGCAAATAGGCAAAATATGAATATACGGTATGGAATATGGTTATTGTCAGGGTGCAAAATTACCTTTTTGTCTACCAGCCAAATGACTAGTGAATTTTACCAACAGCTCAATACCTTACCATTGTTTTTTTTCTGCTGGTGAGTGAAGCAAATCTAACAGCCAACTGCATATTTTACCAGCATTTGGCTGATGGCTGGAGCTAATTTTGTGCCCTAGTTATTGTTAAATTTTTAAAAAGTGATTTTTTTTTATTTTTTATTTTTTTTAACCCGGAGGCAAGTTTCTGAAACCTGTAAATAATGATGCACTTCATTAAGGCAGACAAAAGGCTTAAATGAAACCTCACAAATTAATGAATAAAGAATAATACTGTTGTGTTTTTACACCCTCAAGCCTTTTTTCAGGCTTTTAATGCAATTTAAATTGTTATGAATGCTTCACTGAAGAAACCCAGGCTCAAAAAACAAATTTATTTCCCAGCTTTAGGTCTAAAAACTGGACCACACACATCAGACAACAGCAAACCATGAAAGGATGTTTCATATTTTTCCTTCAACATGTTGTCAACATACTGATAACGCTGTACTCCAAAGTAAAAATCGTACACAAACTGATCTAAAGAACATTTTGATCTTGGAAGTCACAATTGTCGATTGCTAGAGGAAACAAAAATTTCTCTGCTGCTAAACTGTATATTCAAATACCTGAACACAAGTATCAGTATCAGAATGTAGTCTAATGTCATGTTCAATCAACTTTTTGAATCAAATTTGCACATCAAAAACTTTTGGTAGTACTGTAGTTATTGATGTAGTTAAGGATCTAATTTTTCATTTGAGTCAAGTTCAAATTTGTTAGTGAATTGTGTGTGTGTGTGTGTGTGTGTGTGTGTGTGTGTGTGTGTGTGTGTTTGGTGGGCAAGTCAGTGTGACAAATCATGTGATCATGGCTTTGCTAGAGTATGACTGGTGACTACCATGTGTCCATGAACTGGTGGATAGGGGGAAGTGACATCGAGTGGTCGGTCAGGCGAGGAACACACACACACACACACACACACACACACACACACACACACACACACTCCTAACACATACATGCATGCACGCACATGTACATGTATGCATGCAGTTCCAGGAAATGTTTTAATTAGGGCATGTGAGCCCATATAAATTCCCCCATTTCATACATGGGTCTTTCAGTTTCACTTAAACTGACTGAGTGGGCGGAAAGGTGGGGGAGAGAGAGAGACAGAGAGAGAACAGGGGAAGGTTGATGGGACTTGAAAGAGATAGAGATTTCCCTCTTTGCTCCCAATATTTGAAGGAGTTTCACTCTTTTTTTTCTCACGTTTGTTTGTCTACTTTGCTCCCCTGCATCCCCTTTACTCTGAGAAAACCTCTATATTCCCTAGTCTGTTTTTTTCATCCAAAACATAAGGAAAAATTACACAACTGCAGCCAGACTGGTGTGTCATCCTATGCGAGAAAGAATATATTTCATGATGTAATGGCAATTATTTTGCTGCCGTAGTCTTAGTTTTATGCTCATTTAAAAATGTGCATAAACCATGACTAAAGCCCTCGAACCCTAGACAAAAGCTGTATTTTTACCATATATGGCGGTTGTTTCTCCACATTGAGGCAGTAATGCTACAGGGGTGACTACATGGTGGCCTTTATCCAGTCTGCTGCATTACAGTTAAGTCTTGCCCCCACTCGATCTGTGTCAATAGAGGAAGTTATGTATCTGCCATTTCCTCTTTTCAGTCATGAGTTTCTGTAGCATTTGACAGCCCTCCCTCGCTCTCGACCACCAGCATCACAGCCCACGCCACCCAGCCTCAACCAATCGGCAGGTGGCCTTGACTCTTCTTCTTCTTCTTCTTCTTCTTCTTGTAAAGAGTCAGGGGAGAAGTAAAAGAAGGGCCTGAGAAAAAGCAACAGGCTGAAGGAGGGACCGTGATTCAGCTCTTCTGGTAACAGTGCAATTTTTTCTGTACACACTGAGCGGGCGGTTATCATAAATAGGTACAGTGAGACAACACTTCAGGGAAAGTGAGAATAAACACCCAAACATGAGCAGACATGGGAGTCATTGCTGCTGAAACTGACCCCTTTCATGTAGGATGTTCAAAGGGGAACTCCAACAGCAAATGGAGGTTTTTATTCCAAAAGGCTGCATATAATCCCCTTTGGAAAAGTTAAATCACTTTTGTTAATATTAAAAAAAAAAGAATTATTATCTTTGCAGAAAGGACTTATAATGTGTCCTATGCTGGATATCTTATTTTGAAATCAAACTTCCTTTATAAAAAAAACAAATTTCTTGAATCAGTTGAATCACCTTCTCCCTCAAGATGTGCTCACCAACCATCCATCATTCAGATTGTGAAAGAGAAAAACATGCTTTCTCTATGAGACGTCCATCAGGAAAAGATGTTATCTGGTAGTTCACCCTCTCCTCTGTCGTCGTTTTTGCCTTTACGCAGTTCCTGACTTTTCTGACACCACAGCAGTGGCTGATACAGTCAGCTGGACCGCAAGTCCCTCCCTGCAGTTACCCTGAAGTTGTGATATAATTCATGGATTGTAGTTACAGTAAAAACAAACAGTCTCCTCCCCTCCCTGCATCACTGACATGTTCGTCAGGAAGGTGACACGTCTTTCACTCATGTCCTCTAGTTGTCTTTTTCCCTTCCTGCTCCTACATACCTGTAAGTGTTGTCATCAGTATTTTTTTTTGCTTTATCTCACTCAGAGCTGTTTATGCTTGTTTTCTATGTGTCAGTTTGTTTTTAATTTATCTCTTCATCTGTACTAGTGGTCGACCATCTTTACTGAGCACAGGAAAAGGAAACTGATCAGGATCAGTTAGTTTTGCGACATTTCTCTGTCTGTCAATGTTGTGTGTGTGCGCGTGCGCGCGTGTGTGTGTGTGTGTGTGTGTCCAGTGCTTTTGCAATATCTTCCACTGAAATGGGAGCTCATTTGTGTAGAGAGCAGCAGTTGTTGAGACCCTCCCAGTGATGTGGCAACTAAATGCATTTGTAATACACACACACACACACACATAGTAACAACAACATGCATAGTAACAACGTGTTAGCGTTTATAAACACGTGTCAACAGATATGTGCAGAATAAAAGATTTAAATGGACTAAAAATGGATTCTGTTGTTTTTCTCTGTCTTGCTTTTCACTATATTTTCACTTTCTAATTGAATAGACTACATTTTGTGATCCATTTGTGATTTTGTAATGAAAGGAAGATGCACAACAGGCTAATACTTGAACGCACTACGTTAATACATACCGATAAAGAGTATACATCATATTGTAAATAAACATAATTTCTTTTGCCCAATCTCCAGAGCATCCTACTCAAACCCCCATCTCCATAACCCTTCTACTTACCCCACAACCCCGCCTTAAAAAATATAATAAACATCATACAAACAAGTTTATCTTCCCAGTATCTACCCATAACCACACACAAATCTATCAAACTACATTTGCAGACATGCATGCGTGAGTACACATAAACATGCACACATGAAACCTCAAATTTTGGTTGAGATGCTGATTCATTTCTGCTGTCAATTTGCACCTGCAGTTTGTAAAGTTGTAGTTCTTACACTGCATTAACCTTGTTGCGCAAAAAAAAAGCAGACGGCCTCAAAAAAGTAAGTTAAATCAGCGCCTCGGTGTCACAAATGTAATATTAAATGTTTCACAAAGGTATCATTAATTGTAGGGTCCTTGAAGTAGATTTAATTATTTTGTGTCTATAGACAGACTCGTGCAGACATTTATATACCGGCTTTGAAAAAATGAGAACTTTTTTGTTGTAAAGCCCTTTGAGCTGCATTTTTATATGAAAAGTGCTATACAAATGAAGTTATTATTATTTTCTTCTCAGTTCACAGGTATGTCTGTGTAAAATCCATTGATAGTGTTTAATGTATTATGTATTAAATGTTGATCATATTTTATTTAAAATTCAAACAAAACATTTAAACACATTAAACATTAAAATACCTGTAAAAAATGACATGAGGTCAGAATAGGAAAAATATTTCATCTCATACATACAGTCTTTAAACTACAATAACAGACCTCAATAACAGACATAAAGTAGAATTATCACCTTTCTGACAATGTTGTATTGGGTTGGATTAGATTGCACAGGTGTACCTAATGAAGTGGCCAGTGAGTGTATTAACATATTATACAATTTAATATCATCTGACACACAAAAAAATACTTTAAAGGGCAGGTGCAGTTAAATATTTAATTTTGTGTCTGGTGAGTGTTAGACAAAAAAAACCAAACGTTTTGTTTTTGGGTTCATAGCTTCATCAAATTTGAAAAACACGATGATGTGACGTTAAAAATTGAAAAAACAACGCTATTAATTGTTTCTTAGCAGAGTTTTCTAAGGATTCTGGTTTTATGGAAAGTTGACTGAAAAGTGACTTTCAAGTTGCTAATGAACACTGTAAGTATTCTTCAACGTAATTTGTAAAAAATTATGTAATTGAGAAATTTCAATACAAAAACTAATTAATTTTGTTCATTCTCATGTAAACACTCAGTTGAAAGTTGTAATGCTGCCACTTTGAAGTTCCGACTCACTACGCTTAGTGTTATATGCCACGATTACACCTACAGAGTT
This sequence comes from Thunnus thynnus, assembly GCF_963924715.1. Classification (NCBI taxonomy): domain Eukaryota; kingdom Metazoa; phylum Chordata; class Actinopteri; order Scombriformes; family Scombridae; genus Thunnus; species Thunnus thynnus. The sequence goes on along the minus strand of NC_089526.1, from coordinate 15,211,427 downwards.
CGCTGAACTGTACCGCGGACCGACATGTTAAAACACCCCCGCTGAGTTACAACAAGCATGCTGATGAATTACTGCATGTTTGACTATAATCATACTTCATTTATCATTTGTTGTTTTGTTTTTTTTTTTTATGACGTGTTTCACATGCTGTGCAATCGTACTCTCAGAAGGAAAATATTATCAACAGGAATGAGCTCATCAAATGCACATAAACATCATTAAAACCAAAAGTCTCTCTCTTGCATATTAATTGACACAAGGTGCAGAATAAGATTCGCCCACACACCTTGACACTCCGCTGTTCACACACACACTCACAGTCGTGGAGTGTTGGGGGTAGAAACTGCTGACCAGATAAGGAGCTAAAAGAGAGGGAGAGTAAAGTGTGAAACCACTCTGTCAGCATGCCTTCTCACATCTGTGTGTGTTCTCCATCTTAGGGTGAAACTCCCTTTTAGTGATGCTAATGATAGAGGTGACTGCTACCACATTTCTCCCTCAGACATCTGCACACACACACACACACACACACACACGCACACACACCTGCAAGGACTTTTGCTACTTCCTGTAGTTGCGTGCATGTGTTCACCTCTTGCTCGATCGCTCTGTTTAGCTCCCAGTTGTCATGTCACGGCTCCTCTCCCTTCTCTTTTTCTGTCTCCCCCCTTCCTCCTCTCCCCCCCCGTGTAACTTTACTCTCTCTACTCTTGTTTCATGTCTCCTCGCAAACACAGATTGTTCGAGGCAGGGACTAGATTTTCCTGTCTTAACCCACCCTCTTCTCTTCTTTATCTTTCAGAGTATCTCTACACCCACTCACTCACTCACTCACTCACTCTCATGTGTTTCTCCTCCCCCATACCCTCCTTTTTTTTTTGTGTGATTTCTAAGAACATGTGTGTTTTTAGAAAACATACCTCCCTCATGTTCCTTTTGTTGTCTCTTCTCAAATCTCAGACTTTTCCTCTTTCCAACCTCAGATTGATTTCTTTTCCTGCCACTGCGCTTTCCTCTTTTCACTGTGGCAAACATGGGAGAAATGTCACACACTACACTCATTTGAGAAAAATTACACGCCAAAAATACAGACACGTGACAAATTAAAAGAAAAACCTGAATGAGTTGAGAAACATAATGAATGCAGATGCTTCCACAAAGATGCACTGCATGGTACAATAAAACAGTTAACATCCAATCACGCTCTGTTGCATTTATAAAAAAAACGCTGAGCAGTTGATTCTGATTTTGTATCAAGATGGCAAGAAGAAAAGATCTAGGTGACTTTGAAAAAGAGGGTTTATTGTTGGGGCACAGAGCGTCAGTCACAAAGACTGCTGAACCGGCTAGTGTTTCAATAGGAACAATGACTAAAGTGACATCTGCTTTTAGATCTATGGGGAAGACATCAGTAAATAGGTTCGGAAACTGTGGTCGACAGCTCACATTTGATGACTGTGATGTTTGTGCATTAGTGAGATGTGTAAGGATAAAACAAAAGAGCAACTCTTCCTCAGGTGACTGTCAACGCAGGACGTAATCAGACTGTGTCAGCAAGAACAGTCCGTTGACAATTACACAGAGAGGGATATTATAGTAGGGTGGCAGTGCATAAACCCCTCATTACAAAGATGAATGCACATTTGAGAGTTCAGTGGTGCAAAAACATAGGCACTGGTGTACCGAGATGTGGAAAAAAGTGATATTGTCAGATGAGTCATCACCACCACATTCTCGACAAGTGGGCGAGTGCATGTGTGGCGTTCACCAAGAAAATGGTACAGGCCTGAATGTTCGACCCTTACAGTGAGGGGATCCGCCGGCTCTTTTATGCTTCGGGGGGCATTTTGCTGGCATGGTTTGGGTCCACTTGTCCTCTTAGAGGGAAGGGTCACTGCAAATCAATACAAAGTTGTTCTGAGTGATCACTTTTATTCCTTTGATGAAACATTTCAACCCTGACGGTAATGGTCTCTTCCAGGATGACAGTGCCCCCATTCACAGGGCACGAGGGGTAACTGAATGGTTTGATGAGTATGAAAATGTGACACACATCATATGGCCTCCGCAGTCACCAGATATCAACTCCTAATGGAGATTTTGGACCAACATGTTGGACAGTGCTCTCCACCACCATCATCAAAACACCAAATGAGGGGATATCTTTTGGAACAATGGAGTTCATCCCTCCAGAAGAGTTCAGAGACTTGTAGAATCAATGCCAAGGCACACTGAAGCTGTGCTGGCGTCACATGGTGGTTCAACACCTTACTAAGACACTTTATGTTGGTTTTTCCTTTAATTTGTCACTCGTTTGTATATTTTTTCATCCCTTAGGGAAATAATTTTAGTATTATATTGACTCATCACTTTCAGAGTGTTTACATAATGACTCTTACGAATCAAAAGGCTATAAAAGAAGAAATAGTTTAAGACTATACAAAAAAATGTTAAACTTCAAACATGAAGCTTTGTGAGCAAAGTTGACAGGATGCAACCTCATAAAAAAGTTAAATAAAAGCCCCCAAAAATTATACAATGACTGTGTGTTGGGTTCCACACAAACCACAGTAATTTAACAATATAATTAATCTACTGGATTAGTATATGAGGCTAGATTTCAAGTAGGACTTTAAATTGTCATACCCTGGTCTTAAAATGCTAAAGTACAATAAAATAATATGTTATTCTGCAATAATTTGACTGTTCTGGTGGAGTAAAGTGACTACTAATATATTAAAATGTTCTTGTTCTTGCAGGAATGTGAAACCCGTAATATTTGCCCACAAAATATTATTTAAATAACGTGTTAATTTTTAAATACCGTGATGTCTGCTGTTGTCAGTGTTTCCGTGTCCCTACATGTAGATACTACAGTTTTATTTACATTTGGCTCAGAGCAGTAGTTAGTGGATATTACGGGACAGAGGGTATACAGTATGTGCACCCAAATGTCTTGCCCCATGTGTTGATAAGCTGATAATCCTCCAGCAGATCCACATTGGTGTTCAGGACTGGCATGCAAACTGGCTGCTGTTGTAGCTCACTGTGGAGTGTTGTGGTGTGGGAGGGCGAGGGGATAAGGGCCTCCGCTCTGCCAACCAAATGAATAATGTAATGTGTTCTTGGAACTAAGACCACACTGTGCGCATGCGTTCACACACGCACACACACCATAATGCCCCAGTTACATTAAGGACAGAGGAGGGCTTGGTCGCAGGGGCTTTCTCGAATAAAAGACAGAATAAACTTCTTGCTGAGTAACATTAGCTCATTGGACTTTTCTTTTTTTTTTTTTTCCATCTCCTTCAGTCCAGTCACGGCAAGGTGCAATCGTTCTAATTATCATGGTGTTGTCTCAAGTCTTGTCTTTGACAAATTCAAATTCCGATTCAAATTCTACCTGGCAGCGTCTGTTTTTATATCTCCTGGTGGGATGCAAATGTTCAGTCCAGAGGGGAACTGTTGGGACTCGGAGCAGGCGGAGCTTGTGTTTTAACCATCCAGCAGAGACATGCTGTATTATTAGAAGACCTGGATGTGTCAGTTTGTGTGTAGCCAGTATTTATGTGTTATTTTGGAAAATAATCGTTGCTTAAATGTGAAGGTTTTGCAGTCAGATACTCCTGTGAGAGTGTTCTGCTAGTCTGAAAGCAGCTTTTGGTTTGGCAGACGTGTGTGTATGTGTGTGTGTGTGTGTGTGTATACTCTCATCTCTTTTCTTCCCCCCCATTTCCTCCTCCCCTACTCTTCCTCAGAGAAGGTGTCCCAGCACCACACTCCACTCACTACCCCCAAAATAAGTGAAGTGTAAAGAGGGTGAAAAAGAGTGTCTTTCTTTAACCCTTAAAATCTTTATCACACAGAGAAGAAAAGTGGTGAGAGGAAGACGAGTGAGTGGAGGAGAAACGGTATGAGCTTGAATCTTACTTTCCATCTGTTTGGCCGTTTTGTTGTTTGTTTTATTTGGTGCAGTGGTTGTTTAGCATCATGATTTGTTATGGTGTGGTTAGGAATAACTTCTGAAGCACAGGGGTTTTATCTGAATGAAAGCACTTGTAGGTGGGTGTGTGTGTCTGTTTCGATGTGAGAGTGTGTTTCGACTATTCATTGTTTGTGAGCATTTTACTGTAAGTATATTTTCTAATTTATCTGAGCTGCTATCATGTTTGAAAATAAGCAAAACAATAGGCATTTGATTACATTTTGAGCCTGAAAACACTTTTAAAATATGAAACTTTTGCTAAATTTTAAGTCTACTTTATAAATTTTACCTTTCACTTTTTATTTTAATTGTAAACTTTGTATTGTTAAGCTCTAAGCATGATCAATATTCTAGCACTTACTTGTTACTCATATACTGAGAAAACGTGCCGTCACAACATACGCATACTTGCTCACATTAACCAACACACACACACACACACACACACACACACACACACACACACACACACAGAGTCACAAACACACACACGTACAGGCACTTTGGAAAACATCTGACATCAGAATTCATAAAAGCATTTCTCCTTCTCCCTCTCGGCCGCAGTTTTCTGTGAATAGTATAAAGTCATATTTTCCCCCTTAGCACTGGAGCCTGATATAATTGAGGTGGACTGGGAAAACTTACAGACTTTAACGGAAAATAAGAGCCATAAAAATAATACTAACAGTTCTAGTTCCAGTCATCACACACACACGCACACACTAACACACACACACACACACACAGCGTTTGCCGTAGGATTTCATGATATAGATGGTGGATACTATAACCTTTTATACTGAAGAATAAATCTTTGTGTGCAGGTTTGGTCAGTCCTGCAGCTGTCATTTTCCTGGCCTCTGCTCAAACTCGTCTCATTTTTAGGAGTTGCACTAAGTCGTGCTGGTGGACAGTGAATTTAAGTTTCCATTTCCTCTTCAGTAAAAACGAATCCACGGTGGATTCGACTCAAAACATTAAGAATAAAGCCCATTTGACTTGTGCTGGTTTATTTGTCGGTCTGGTTGCAAAACTTCTTTAAGTACAAAGAAGCTCTAGGTTTTTAATAGTTGGCCGTGACAGATGAAAACAAAACGATTAAAATGTCCAAATGTTATAGGTGTTTTTTTAAGTAACGAATAAATCCTCATTTTTAAGAGAGAGGAAGAGAGTGCACATAATGAAAGTAAGGGATGAGGAAACCGTAGAGTTGCAGAGGAGGTGAATACGTCCACCGTCGACACAAGGAGTGGGAGGTGAGAAGAAAAAAAGAGAAAGAGACAATTGTTGGAAGGATAACATCTTAACATCTGTAGCATTCAATGCGTTAAAAAGTGAGAAGGTGGCAGATTTTAGAGAGTTAGCATTTTTTTTGTGGTTAAATGTTTTGGCAAGAATAAGAAAGACATTATATGACACACCTAAAGGCAAACAGTCATATCAGTTATTTGACTTTAAGGTAATTAGCCTCAATTAACATGAATAAACTTAGAATGACATGCTTTCAGACAGTAATTATGTTTTATGATAATAGTTAAATATGAGCTTGTGAATTATTTTGTGTGCAGGACAAGATGTGTTTGTGGTATCTGACTGTGGGCTGTTTTACCATTAGTTACAATGTGATGCAAGATTCAGCAACTTATGCAGACACGTCCTTGACTGGCAGCAAAATAAAAAAAAAAGAGAAACAAAGTGACAAGGAAGGAGAAGGGGGGATATGAACTCTGTGTGTGTGTGTGTGTGTGGTGTTGTGGATGACATGATGTGTCAGTATTAAGTGACTCACAGACAGACAGACAGAAAATTGATGGGAATCATTGAAACTTCTTTGCAATCTTATTATTTTCCGAACGTGTCTGTTCTAAGGAATATGCCTAAAATAACAAGCTCGAACCACCAACCACCCATGATGTTTTTTTTTTTTTCTCCTCCGCGCCGGAAATTTAGTGTGAGTTCATGTGTGCTCCTCCTTAAACCCCTTTGTGTCTCGCTATTCTGTGCTGCCTTACTCTTGAGATGTCTGGTTTTTGTGTTGTAATGACTTTTCGCTTATTGGGGGGGGGTTTCAGAAATTGAGTAAAACATCATATGTTGTGTATTTATACACATAGTAATTATTAGCAACAATCCAGTTTTTTCCTGTGGATGCATTTAAACAATGACTACCATGGATGGTGATACTTAAATATGTCACACAGGTCTGTTATCATGTTTACTTACAATGAGACATACTGCACACATACAAGGTCAAGAGATGCATTTACACTTTGTCCTACAAAGGCTAAGTTGGTTGCCAATGGGATTTTTTTCCCCCGTCCATGATGAACCCACATTAGTATAAATCTGTGTATGATTTAGGGCTGTAACTGACAATCTAGTGATTATTTTCTCAATTAATCATTTGGCTATAAAATGTCAGAACATCACAACTTTCTAAAAGCTCAAGTAGACGTCTTCACATGTCTTATTTTGTTTGACCAATGCTTAGAAACCCAAAGATATTTACTTTACATTGATATATTAAAAAGAAAAGTAGCAAATCTTCACTTTGGTGAAGCTGCAACCAGGGAATGTTTGGTATCTTTACTTAAAAAATGACTTAAAAGTTTAATCCACTATCAGAATAGTTTACTATCAATTAAAAAATATGTCTGAGACAAAGACAAAGCAAAAATCTCCTTAAAGCTCCTTAACTTCCTCCCTCTTCTGTGTCAGCATGCGCCCGAGACCACGCCGTCTTTGCCGCCTCAAGCGAAGAGATAATTCACATGAAAGTGCTTTGGCTCAAAGAAATCAGAGTAAATAAGTGTTGTTGAAGTTATTTTATCACAAGCACTCAGAGAGGTTGAGTAGGTCTCAAAGGAAGAGTTGTTTGCACCAGCTTGTCTCTGTGGTACAATGTAATATGGTTTAACTCATATTGCACCTACCTGAATGTTTGTTCTTTGGTATAATATGACTCACAATGTCAATATGATTTTGGTTCTTACATGGTTGTTCAACTTTGATACTCTTTGAGGTTACTAAAGAAATCGTTGAGTATTGGTACTTCTGGTGTGTTTTGGTCGCATGAGCTGGTTTCCTTCCTGCCAAACCAGTTCAACTAATGTGTGTGGTCTGAAGCCTTGAGGTTATTTATTCTACATCCACAGACCTGCCATGACCTTAGATACACTACAACCTGTCTACCTGTCGGCCTCCGTTTCAACAGGGAGAGGTCGACGAAGACGTCGTGTTTATCGGAAAGTGTTCGGAAAATGGGCCGTTGGGTTTTGGAGAGAGGGGGCGCGTAGGCGACCGGGGGGGAGGGGTATCTCTAAATCTGTCTTCGTCACCATGCACCCTCTTTTGATACAACAGGAAGGCGAGTGAGTGACAGAATGTGCGTAAGAGGTAGACATCCCCAAGGATGAACGCTTAACCCCGACTTCTGACAAAAGAGATCAGACCTTCAAGTTGCACATCTAAGGGTAGAAGAAAAAAAAAGAAAGTGGTTTTCAAAGAGAGAGGAAGAAAGCGAGGGAAGATTTGTAAAGAGCTAAAAGATGGATGCCGTGAGACACATGCCGCCTCGTCTCCAGCTGACTGTGCCCATGCCAATGAAGACGGGGAAGGTAGGATCATAGACTGAGATTGTGCTTGGATGAGAAAAGGAACATTTGGGAGGTTTGGTATTGGTTTGACGGATTGGAAGGATCTAAAAGTTCAAGTTGCACAAAGGTGTTGGCATGTTCTTTAAAAGTATTTATTTAATTAGCTTTACTTTTACTGTTTTTCATGGTAGGTGGAGTTCATCTTTCCATGCATGTGTTTTAAAACAGGCTGACGTTCAAATCATAACGTAACAAGTTAAATCTAACAATGGTGGGTGGGGGGAGCCACAGATTGGCACATAATGTGTGTGTGTGTGTGCTCTTGTGCCTGTGCATGTGTGTTTAATAGGGTGTGTTTTGGAGCAGGTTAGTCAGGTGGATGTACCGTCGTTGTGCAGAGCCCTCTGGGCTGGGTGAACACTGTTATTGGATGGCCAGGGGGCTGCCAGTTGCTATGGGAGGGAGATGAAGGGCAGGGAGGGGGAATCTGGAGGTTGAGTTGTTTGTGGAAAATCTGGTCTGCTCAGGTGTTTGAGCGATATTGTTGAGCTGGTATAGTGTGGACAAGGTGAGGTGTGAGCTTAGGGAGCCAAAGAAGGGAGTTGTTGGGTCTTATTACCAACAGGCCTCGTTACGTCTCACAAAGGGAAATAAAGAAAGTTATTGTCCTTATGTGACTTGTATTACGACATGTTACTTTGTGTCAATAAACTTGCTTTATTGGTTAACAAAAAAGACAAAATCAAATAACTGACTGTACTGTAAATGTTTTCTGGACAATTGTGAGTATAGATTTATTCCCACCCTCATAAAGGTTTTAATTTTTTTCTTGCTGTTTTTTCCTTCCTCATTCTTTCACTGGTACTCCCCCCTTTCACCCACTCTAGTCTGTCACTTCCTTCCTCGTTTGCTTTTCTTTCTTTCTCCTCCACTAGTCCCTCTCTTTCTTCTCCAGGTATTTTAATCAAACAGCTAATGCTATAAAGGGAATTAACCTACTGCCCGCTGGGTACAGCACCTACATTACATAATCCTGCGTCCTTTCCGCATCATTATTGATCACTTCGTTTTAAATCTCGCCTGCTGTGATGATTATTTCTACTTCTTCTTGCTTTTTATATTTTGCCTCTCCCGCTGCCTCTGTCATGCCCATCGCATTCTTTCTCTGATGCCCCAGCCGCCGTCTCAATGGACAAAATCGCCACCTCCTGATTTAGTAATCTGGAGAGAAAGCACTGGGGGGGGGTTGGGAGGGGAGAGTGGTTGCTAAGCCCGATTTAGACTGTCCCTCACGTGAAGTAAAACTCCTTCTCTAAGTCACGCTACTGAAGCTTTACTTTTGGGACGTTTAAATATATATACACTCTGGAAGACCTGAAGGTTTATCGTTTGTTCTTAGAAACTGCAAAGATAAAATCTTGAGGTTAATGTTTTTTTAGAGCTCAAGTGGATTATTACTTTTCATAATTCAGGTACCATACTGTAAACTCCACTTATCTAATCTTCCCCCTCTGTCATGCAGGTGGCAATGTCTCCAGGAGAGGACGGTCTGATTGGGATCCCCTTCCCGGAGCACAGCAATGAGCTTTTGTCCCACCTCAATGACCAGAGGAGGACAGGGCTCCTGTGTGACCTCACTCTGACCTCCCGCGGGGCACACTACCCGACTCACCGCTCCGTCATGGCCGCCGTCAGTCTCTACTTCCGCCGGCTGTTCGGGACAGAGGAGGGGGGCGGCGAGGGCGGAGGAGGTTTCAGCGTGTGTCAGCTGGACTGCGTGGCACCTGATGCCCTGGACGCCCTGCTGGAGTTCGCCTACACCGCCACCCTGACCATCCCCAGCTCTGGAATGAGAGATGTGCTGCGAGGGGCTCAGCTTCTGGGCATCCAGTGTGTGGCTGACGCGTGCAGAGACATCCTTGGGGAGACGGCGGAGGCAGAGGGGGACACAGCAGAGGAGCAGAGAGCCCAACACACAGCGACAGAGAGGATGGCGGAGGGAGAGAGGGGAGTAGAGAAAGGATCTCGAAGAAAAACGGACAGAAAGAAGGTGAAAAAAGGCGGGTCACATCACATCAACTCCTTGGTTTTGAACCCGTCACCCGCTTCCCCCGCCTCATACCCTTCACCTGCCTCTGACAGCCTCCGCTCCCTGCCGTCCACCCAGCCTCCCAGCCCTGAGCAGGAGGAGCACTGCCTCAAATCTGGGCAGAACGGGGATCCCAGGGCGATCCGAGAGCCAGGAAGAGGGGCCACACTAAACGGAGGGCTCCTACATTTTCTGCATCAGCGCCCCCATATAGCCCACCCACCTCCTGTCCCGTCCTCCAATGACAAGCTGTCAGATGACGATGAGATGGAGGTCTTTGATGATGGTATGCTGATGGAAAGTACCTCCGTACCTACTTCTGTAGCTGAGCGAGGAGCGGCAGCATCAGCAGCGGGAGGTGGGAGGAAAAGGAAGTCTCAGACGCCCCAGCAGTGCCCTGTGTGTCAGAAGATCATCCACGGAGCAGGAAAACTGCCTCGACACATGAGGACGCATACTGGAGAGAAGCCCTTCCAGTGCTCTGCTTGCGGAGTTCGTTTCACACGGTACAGAAACTTCTTACATAGAATATCCACACAACAAAATGGTTTATAGTGTTGTAGCCTGCTTGAATCTTTTAATCATATTTTGCTCCTATCCTACTTCCCCCCCCCCCCGCCTCTTCATCTTTTATCTTCTCTTCTCTTTTTATTAGGAATGATAAGTTGAAGATCCATATGAGGAAACACACAGGCGAGCGCCCCTACCCCTGCCCCCACTGTCCCGCCCGGTTTCTCCACTCATACGACCTCAAAAACCACCTGTCCCTCCACAGCGGGGCACGGCCCTTCGAGTGTCCACTCTGCCACAAGGCCTTCGCCCGAGAAGACCATCTCCAGCGTCACCGCAAGGGACACAGTTGCCTGGAGCTGCGCACACGCCGCCCCAGACGTGGGCCTGAGCTCGGAGATGAGGGGAGAGGCGATGGAGGCGGCAGCAAGCAGTCCAACCCTCTGGAGTCTCTGTCCGTACAGGCCCACTCCTCAGCGTTCCTCCCCCGCACGGTGCTGGATGGTGGAAGTGGGTCCGTCGCCAGCCACCTGATGTTTCAAGGGGACAGCGAGAGGGAGCGGTCTCTCGCCCTTCAGGCTCTGGCTCAATTCAGCTCCACCAGGTTGGCTAACTACCCTGGGCTCTTTCTGCGAGGTCCGGAGCTGCGAGGGGGAAGAGAGACGGAAGGAGAGGATCCCGGAGGAACCCACTCGCCGGCGGCGCGGCATGACAGATGGGTAGACGAAGTGGAAGAGGAAATCGGAGAAGAGGAGGCGGAGGAGGAGGAGTAGTGAAAAGAGAGCGTGTGTGTATGCGTGTGTGTCTGTGTGGTAAAGCATCCACAGTAAAAAAAAATCTCACTCAGGTGGCTGGACTAATGACCTGCTGCTCCCATGTAGAGAGCGCTTAAAAAAAAAAACAACTAAATGATATTAAAAGAAAAAAACGGGTTTTCTGAGATATTTTAAATGTTTGTCTTCTGGCATTTGATTTTATTTGTCTTTTAAATTTTGTTTCTCGTTTGCTGTTTCATTTTATGTATTTTAGGTTGGAGCTGTTTCTTCTGATTTCATTTTATTTTTCTAGCTGGACATGCGTGTTTTGAGTTTGTGGTTACTTGGATGCTTTTCACTATGCAAACTAAAAATCCAGAGCTGCAAAATGCAGGAATATTTGGAGAGGTATATTTTAGTTATAACATAATGTATTCAGGTGCAATTCAGAAGTCATATCACCTTGATCACAAGAACGAGTTTGTGTGCCCACTGTCCTCTGGTGGTTATCAGTGGAAATGCAGTTATGCAATCTAATTAATCAAACTGGTTCTGTGCATTGAAAGCAATAATGTTCTTTGTGTCTTTTCTTGTTAGAGATAGAGTCTTCGCTTTGATTTGGTGCTTATACCAAAGATTTAAATTTAACTTTTTTTTTTTTTTTTTTAATCTTAAGTTAACCGGGGAGGAGAGAGCTGAATTGTAGCCAATGTTGGGTTTGAAGAACTTTCCAAGCTTCTTCCCAACTGTTTTGATAGCCATGAGAAAGAATCTGCTTCCATATTTGAGTGTTTCGGAGCCGTAGAGCTCTGTGTTAAACGCCTGACCAAAAGAGACAAAGTCTGGATCAATGAGTTGATGTTTGTTATGTTGAAGACAATTTTTTTTTTTTTCTCCCAGAGACTGTGGATTTCAGTCTTCCAATGCACTCATTTGGATTCCTTGTTTAAAAAAAAAAAATTAGAAAGGGGGCAAGATGAGGAGATGATTGAGATGACTTGTCCCCTTTTTTTCTGTATTTATTTATTTATTGTTATTTATTATGGCTCTTCTGCTGAAACTCTTTGCGAGATCAAATCCAGAGTGGGACACAGATCACTTTTTTTTTTTTTTTTTTTTATCAGTTCCTCAGAAGTCTTATAAGATTGTGGCTCAACATCTCCATATACCTAAACACCCTTTATGGGCTGCGTGTCTTCTTTTTGGCGATTCTTCCTCAAATGCATTCTTTGCACATTTAACCCCCCCGTCAGGTACTGCAGTAACACAGGCACATTCCACCCTCCGGGGTAGAGAGAAGGGAACAGAGCAAAGAAGAAGTCAGGGGTTTAAAACCTCAGATGTAGCTGGAACGCAAAATGACTTTCAGCATGCTTCTCGGATGTTAATTCAACATGTATAGTACTGTATCACATGTTATTGCATGGCAGTTCTTATAGATCGGCCACCACTGTGTCTAAAGGGGCCATTAACTTTTGAGTTTATCGTCTTCTATCTTCGACCAAAATACTTTTTAAGTTTCTTCGGGCTTTTTCTTGTTCAGCCAGAAGACCAGTACATTAAGGCCTGTGGCAGGTTGTAATGCAATCATGAATGGCTTTAAATGACAGCAGTTTTCCTTTTTAATTTCCAATTTTCTTGAGTCAGAACCTGCTGTAGCATTCGTGCCGGTCTGGCCTTGTGTGCACTATCCGCTCTTTGTTGTGTAGTTAAAAAAAAAAAAGTTTTTATTCCCAGTTTATTTGCACTATGAGATTTGAGAGCTTCAAGCCTTTTGTCTGACCTTCAATATCTAGTACATTAACTCACTTGGTACCATTTAAGATTGTGATTGAAATAGACGATACTTCTTTGAAACCCGAATACAATGAATACTCATTTTCTTCTTGCATATTAGTACAGTTATATTCAAATATAATATATATTGGGATGAAGTTGCCTTAGATTTTTTTTTGTGCTGCAACTATTCTCAGGAAATCTTGAGCAATGCACTAAGTGATTAAACAAAATATAAAATGGGAAGAAATTGTTTGGTGCTGTAGGGTGATTGACACTCTTCATGCAAATGTAAGACCAGTAGTTTAAATATTAAAGAGATTTTGTATTATATCGTTTTACATTTGAAAATCAAATTGAAACCTGTCGTGAGGGTAAAAATAGGCATATACATAACAGCAATGATTGTAAACTACTGGTCTTACAGGAACCAGTCCTACTGGAATATCAGTATGACAGTTGGTCCTGTATGTGGAGGGTGTTGGTGCTCCCAGTCAGAGCTTTGTGAATAAATGAGGGTTAACTAATGCCAGCTGTGAAGTGTGCGTTTCTATGTGAGCTGTTTGTTTTCTTGGCTTCGGTAAAGGGACATGGGGTCTGGTCTGAGCAGAGACCCCGCTATCAGGGATACATTTTTGTCTTTCAGTTTTTAGTGGACCTTCTCAGAGATATGAATTCATTTCCCATCATTTGTTTCAGTTAATGTAAAGAAAATAAATAAAGATATCTAAGCTTGCTGTTTGCTGTGTTTCTGTCATTGGTTTATTTTATTTTATTTTATTTTACAAAAACAGATATTTAAAGACTTGAACTAGAACCCGACCAATACTGGATTTTTTAGGCTGATGCCAATATCCATATTTGAGTGGTGAAAAATTTGATGATCTATCAGCAGATATTCATTTTTTGGAACATGAATGCATAGCTTCAACAGACAATATTAATAAATAACTCCTAAATTTGGTAATTAGAGTTATGAACAATATATGTTCTGAGTGAAACATTTCTCTTGGAGGAGATTAATTGTTTTTTTAGTTTTATGGACTACATTATTTCCAGTGGTGGGAAATTCTGTACTCAAGTACAATTTTTGGGTACTTGTACTTTACTTGAGTATTTCCATTTGATGCTACTTTATACTTCCACTCCACTACATTTCAGAGGGAAATATTGTACTTTCTACTCCACTACATTTATTTGACAGCTTTAGTTACTTTCCAGATGAAGATTTGACACAATGGATAATATAACAAGCTTTTAAAATACAACACATTGTTAAAGATGAAACCTGTGGTTTCCAACCTTTTTGGCTTTTGACGTCTTACAAAAGGCAGTGTGTAGGCGGAGTCACATTTCAGATGTCTATGAGTTGTTAACAGCTCCACCAAATAGTGATTTTCCCATCTAAACTTCTCACATGGTTTCATTTCTATAAATGTTCTAATGATCCAATATTTTAGCAAAAATCATTTGAGAAAAAGTCCAAAAACTTTGGAGGGGCCTGACCCCTAGGTTGGAAACCACTGGACTAAACTAGCTAACTGTATATAAAGCAGTTAAAACTAGCTCCACCTCCAGCAGCTACAACAGTAACATGCTGCTCTAACACTGATGCTTCAGTATTAATAATCTAATGACATCATATATAATATATCAGTCAGAGGGACCAAACCACTACTTTTACTGCAATACTTCAACTACATTTTGCTGCTCAAACTTATGTACTTTTACTTAAGTAGGATTTTTAATGCAGGACTTTTACTTGTAATGAAGTATTTTTACATTGCTGTATTGGTACCTTTACTTCAATAAAGAATCTGAGTACTTCTTCCACCACTGGTACTTTCTAATGTATCTCTAGAAGACAGGAGGTTGCCATGAAAATGTCCCAAATTTAAAGCATTTCTCTCAGTTTAAGAGTGTGATAAAAGGCTTGTGGAAAAAATGAATGAGTAAAAACACAAATTGTGAAATTGAGCACATCAGTCAAGGGTCATTTAATGGACTCTGGACAAAATGAATGGCTCTTGTTACATCAATAAGCCTGTAAATTATGCACAAAGTCCCTTAATTAAAGTGCTTTTTTGCAATGATACTGACCCCTTAATTGGGTGTGTGTGCGTGCGTGTGCGTGTGTGTTGGGTACCTGTAGTGCCGCACGGGCAGCTGGGATAGGATATGACGTATTTCGTTAATCCTCTTAGTTTAATTAGGCCTAACCAGCAGGCCTGACGCAGCAGCTCCTCTAACAGCAGAGGTTTGAGAAGTTGGTTTGATTGAATGAGAAGTCAAACGGAGACTCTGGAGAACAAAGCTTTGAAGAGTTTGAAGTGAGTAGCTGCTGTCCGTCCTCGGCCTCCGGCAGGATGCTGCCTCTGCGGGTGCTGCGGGCCGCTGTGGCGCGTCAGGTCGCTCCACGTCTGACCTACAGCACTGCAGCTCAGCCACAGGTAGGCCTGCAACCACAATGCATCCAAACTGGAGTACGCATCTCTGTATAGTGTCCTACATGTCCATTTCTGTGTTGTTACAGGCATGCAAGAGGCATTTTTACAAGCAGCTATAGGGTTTTACAGGGTTTTCCATCCAATAGAGATAATTAACACAAAATACCAGCCAATTATCTCTATTGTGGTGACATTATTTGATTAGCTATTTGAGACAATTCAGCATAGATCTTTTATTTTTTTTGAGCATATTATATGACTAATTAAAAAAGAGAAAAATTTCCTTTTTACACCACAATCAACAAAAACGAACAAACAGATATGTCAAAGTAAAACGAAATCAAACAAACTGCCGGCTCACAAAAAAAGTAGGATGAATTGCTGTAATGTGGGACACTTTGTAATGTGGGACGCCTCAGCTCCAGTGGGTGAAGGATGATTTGAGAAGTCATGTTATTTTGATCACATGGCTTTTATTAACCCGTTGTTTTATTGACTTTCATTTGTTTGAAAAAGACCCAAACCCACTGAGGCTTAGTGTTCCTGATTAGGGCAATTCACCCAACACACATGCACATCAATCTGTACGATGACTGAAATGTCCACAAACGGACTGAGGGTCAGAAATAGAGTCCATGGAGTCAAGACCAAGTGAGGTCAAGGAAGGCCCAAGATGAAAGCCGGGTGAATCAAAGCACAATAAAGTACAGTACAATACAGTCTGATACATTTAGTTCTAGGTTGACACTTCTCCCTCCTAATATGTTCAATAAAGGGTCCCCTGAGCTGGAGAAACTTACAGAGTATACTGAATTTCTTCCAGGTATGGAAAAGAAACCATGTCAATTAGCCATTTTTTAGAGCAAGGAAGGCAATTTTCTAAGTATCTATCTAAATTTTTAACAGTTAGATCTTTGAATTTTATTGTCAAATTGACTGCATTTTGATAGCAGAATCCACTTATTACAATTCATACTCATTCTATATTGTTAAAGTTTTTACCAAATATGTTGTATATAAATTGTATGAGTTTTGCCACTCGCCAAATGTCGTGTATGGAAGCTGAATTTTGTTTTTTGTTTTGTGTTTTTTTTTTTCATTTCTTTTTGACTAAAATCCACTGTTCTTTGTCAGTGTGATTTGATTTTAAAACTTTGAAAACCCAAATTTGATATAACTAAATATAAACACATTCAAAGTATTTTATACAAATTTTGTTCCCTAATATTCAGATAGTTTGCATGATATGTAACATTAAATATATGCAGAGTTCTTTAAAATGTACCTTTATATATGAGATTCAATTTTTAAATGTCATATAATTATTATAAATAAGAATCAATAATAAAATCTATAGATATGGCAGTTCTAATGCATATACTTCCATTAGTAGTAATATTATCTCACATATCTGTTGTATGAATCACATCTGTCTTTTTCTTTTCCTGTCTGTGACCAGGAGAAGCTCAAAAAAACCACATTTGGTCCTTTGAGTGACCAAGATCGGATATTCACCAACTTATACGGCCGGCATGACTGGAGGTGAAAACATATATAGCACAAGTTTAACCCGTCTCTAATAACCTGAATCTTTGTAGAAATACTTCTCCTCTCTCTCTCTCTCTTCAAGACTCAAAGGAGCAGTCAAACGAGGTGACTGGTATAAGACTAAGGAGATTATACTGAAGGGACAAGACTGGATCCTGAATGAGGTGAAAATCTCAGGGCTCCGGGGCAGAGGGGGCGCAGGCTTCCCCACCGGCATGAAGTGGAGCTTCATGAACAAACCCAGTGATGGCAGGTAGGAAAAGAAACTGTCAAGGTCTGATTTGTCAAGAGACATTTAAGCTACGTCCGCATCAGTAATGACTCTCTGTTGACGTGTCTCTGCACTGTGTGTCTCCTTCTCTCCTGTGTCTTAGGCCTAAGTACCTGGTGGTGAATGCTGATGAAGGGGAGCCGGGGACGTGTAAAGACAGGGAGATAATGCGTCATGACCCCCATAAGCTGATAGAGGGCTGTCTGGTGGCTGGAAGAGCCATGGGCGCCCGTGCTGCATACATCTACATCAGAGGAGAGTTTTACAATGAGTCATCAAATCTGCAGGTACACAAATGTACAGATTAGTAGCTTGCCTGTCTGTAGATAGAGTGTGTTTTATGGGACAGTGTGTGAGTTGTTTTTCTTCTCTTCAAACAGGTGGCCATTAATGAGGCCTACAAAGCAGGGCTGATAGGGAAGAACGCCTGTGGCTCAGGATACGACTTTGATGTGTTTGTGATGCGAGGAGCTGGAGCTTATATCTGCGGAGAAGAGACGGCCCTTATCGAGTCTCTTGAGGGCAAACAAGGGAAACCGCGACTCAAGCCGCCATTCCCTGCAGACATAGGTGAGGTAGAAGCTCCACAATCTCCTGCATCCGGTTTCCTACAGGGATTAATTATGGTTTAAGAAATTGAAAAACTAGAGTTGTATTGTAATTACAGTCTTTTAGCTTGTTATATTCACTGCTTTGCATCCCTCTCCTTTTAAGGGGTGTTTGGATGCCCGACGACTGTTTCCAATGTGGAAACTGTTGCTGTGGCGCCTGCGATCTGTCGCCGAGGCGGAGCTTGGTTCGCCGGCTTTGGGAGGGAGAGGAACTCTGGAACCAAGCTGTTTAACATCTCCGGTCATGTGAACACACCGTGCACAGTGGAGGAAGAGATGTCAATCCCTCTGAGAGAGCTAATAGAGAGGCACGCAGGTGTGTGTGTGTGTTTACAGTCCACCTCTGTGTTGATGTTGGTTTACTTTGCGAGATGTTGACATGACTTCCTCTCCCCTCTCGTGTGATTGGTGCAGGAGGAGTGAGGGGCGGCTGGGACAATCTATTAGGAGTGATCCCAGGGGGGTCCTCTACTCCCATCATCCCGCGGCACGTGTGTGATGATGTTATGATGGATTTCGATGACCTGGTCCGTGCAGAGACTGCTTTGGGCACTGCTGCCATCATAGTCATGGATAAATCGGTAAACAATTCCCTTCACAATGGTAATCACAAAATACACCTCACCTTCAGTCTTCACAGACACTCAGTGAAATGTATTTTTCCTCCAGACTGATGTGATCCGAGCCATTGCTCGTTTGGTTGAGTTTTACAAACATGAGAGCTGTGGCCAGTGCACCCCCTGCAGAGAGGGTAAGGAACTGCAGAATATATTTCACAGAGTAAAACATGAAGTCACATTGTGTTCAATAACACATCGCCTCACCCTTCGCTTCTTTGTGCAACTGCAGAAGTAATACTGTATTTGTACTTTTCTGTTTCCCTTCTCTCTTTCACTCCCTTAGGAGTGGACTGGATGGATAATATGATGTGGAGATTTGTTCGAGGAGAAGCAGCAGTTTCAGAGATTGACATGATCTGGGAGCTGAGCAAGCAGATAGAGGGACACACTATTTGTGCCCTCGGGGACGGAGCTGCCTGGCCTGTGCAGGTGACTTACTGACCCGTACCATCACATAAAGCTGTAACATCAAACACTGAATGAAACAAAAAGTTCAAACAAGTACTAATTTACATTTCAACAAGTACTGTTGTTCTTCCACAGGGGCTGATCCGCCACTTCCGGCCAGTCATGGAGGGCCGCATCTCTCAGTATAACCAGAAAAACCCTCCAAGAGAGCCGGAGCTTGAGATGATCTGACACCAAACAGAATCCATTTCAGGATTTGTTGCGTCACAGCAGTGTTATTATAGCTCATCATGCTATACACTATTTTTAATATAGTTTTTAAATGTGAAAATATTTCTGTTGTTAAGAATGCACAGTTCAAGTTGTATTGCATAAACTTAAGTTTCTTCCAGTTTTATTATTGCAAAACCTACAGTCAGCAGATATAGTGAGATCAAGTTAATCTACTGTTTATTCTGGAGGACAGAACTGTCAACAGCTAAGTGGCAGTCTTGGTCCTTTTGCAGAGACTTTAATAAGGAAAAGACATAATGCAATGAATTTGAAACTCACACAGTGCAATAAATTAAGTTTATTTATTTCATAAAAGCAAGAAATAAATTTAATAGGTTTACTACATATTAGTCCAATATGATCTGTACAAAAAGACCAGAATAGCAAAGGATGATTTGTTTGACTTGGACAGGGAAAGGAAAAGGGGATGAGAAGGTAGGAAATTTTGGAAATGAAAATTGATTGGTGATGTACAACATCATTGCCATGTGATATTGTTTTTACAAAGACACTATATTCAAACACTTCTCCTGGTGCGAGTTTTTCATTTCATTCCAAATAAAACAGGAGGCAGATTATCGTTCATCTGACCATCTATACATCCACAGAGTTGTTTGAAGTATCAGTCTTTTTAATGTTCATCTTCAAACTATAAATGTGTGCACAGAAAAACAAACAAACAGGAGTTTTCCAAAGCATTAGTAAGTCCATTTGGACCCAAGTACTAAAATAATGCTGAGAACAACACAGTGCTGTTAGGATCCATGTGATGAGTACTACAAAAAGACAGGCTCAGTTTGGGTGAACGTCCTGTAAGACTGGGCACAAAGCACTAAGGGAGTTTAGATTTTTCCTGTTTTAGGGTGCCATCCAGAAAGGCATAGACTTCTGCTGTGGCTGTGTTTTAGCACGAGGGGGTGGTGGAGGTGGACAGCGATACCCTTGTGTCCAGCCTGAGGAGGTGGATGTGGGGGGAACTGCCCCAGGGTTACCTGGCCCTGAGGCTTTGGAGGTTGAGTGGTCTTCCTCTTCATCCGAGGAGTCGCCGGTGTATGCCACCAAACCTGTTTTCATTCTTTTCGCTGTAGACTCTGAAACAGGAAGAGGGGGAAGCAAACCAAAAAAAAAAAAAGAACGGATAGGTAGCACATTTGGAAACGTGGGAGAGAAAGACGGGGAGAGAAAAAACACACAAAAAAAACAACAGCAGCAACATGTTTTAAATAAGACAGTGCAAGTTAATTATATCCAAACACATTTTGGGAGAAACAAATAGTTAATAGATTTAAATTATGGTTTATGTCAGCAGAGTAGAGGAGGGGCAGCCATTCGAAAGCAGCCATTGGTTGGTGGGGAGCGACAGCATTAGGGCCGTCCAATCGAGCGGCAGGACAGCGTCACAGGACGAGTCGTGCCCCACCCCCAATCAGTATCCGGCATCACCCCAGAGATACATGGAAGAGAAGAAAAACACAGAGAAAAAGAGAAAACACAAAAACAGGAGAGATTCTCGTTAGTGAGGAAAGCAAACAAACAGGACAGTCCAGACTGATGATGTCATCAGAACGGGAAGGTAAGGTGGTTAGACGACTTGTCAAAGGACTGAACAAACGTCGGGTCATATCTCCACCTCACTATCTGGAGATTTCTAGTCACAGCAGCAGAATCCTGGAAGAATCATAAAAAGCATCAGGGCCGGTGTGAGGCTGAGTGTGTGCGGTGCTGCTTTTATCCAATCTGCCAGATTAAAAAAATCCTAAAAAAATATAAGATTTTGGGACAACTACTTGCCTTAAAACATACACAGTGGCTTCATCAAAAGTCTTGAGTAAAACGACTAAAATTTAGAAACAGTCCAGTGGCCCAAGAGAGGATTTACATCTTACTCTTTGCAGCGCTACATTAAGGCTCTGAATAGATCCAGGCTAAGCTTACAGGGGCACAGTCCACAGTCAGGAACTGTGGATTTGGATTTGGGCAGGGATTTGTCAATCCATAGGATAATGCCCTTACCCACGGGGCCTTGCGGTGCCCTTCTCTCCTCCATCTTGGGTCTCACTCCATTCACAGGCAACAGGGGTGGAGGCATTAGCTGCCGACTGGAGAAACAGAAAGAGAAATGGTTTGAGTTTTTACATGCATATAGACCCTTGAACAGTATTGTTTATCTGATTAATAAGACAAAAACTAAACAAACAACTCTCTATACCTGTCCCTCTCACTCGCCGGGCCAGAGGAACTCGGTGGTGGGGGTCCTGTAGTCTCGGGGCTGCCCACAGGGAAGCCTGCACCTAAATTAGTCATATGAATGGGTCCATGCTATGAGCAGAAAAACACACAGGCGCGATTAGCAGACATCCTCTACTAAACCCTGTCCTGACACTTTTATATGACTAATTACTAACTAAAAAAAAAAAAAAAATATATATATATATATATATATATATGTCACTCTAAGTTATAGCTTACCACAAATCTGTGACTATGTCCACAATTTTTCGCAGCCACCATGTAAGATACTTTAAGCTTATCGTAAAAAAAATACCTTTTTCTGAAACTCCATATTACCACTAGAAGCACATAAGTTAACAACAGGAAACAACAGTCCATGCTGTCTCAACAAATGTACATAAAACATTTTAAGAAAGGAAGGATATAATGGTTTTAGTATATCAATCAGCAAGTGAAGCAGAGGAGAAGCTAAAGACAGAAACTACTTATGATTGGACTGACTTGACAAACTGCACTGATGAAAAATCGTAGATACAAGGCACAAAAAACACAAAACACACACGATACACGTAAGGTGGAGAAAAGAAAAAAAACAAACATGCAAAAGCAGTAGAAAATGACAAAGGGTTGTACAAAGAAAGCTGGAGAAGTTGTTGATCACCTGGTATCCAAGTAGGCCGCTGTCCCTCTCGTCTGGTACCTCCTCTGTGAAGCGTCTTTTCTGTGGTGGGTTGCCCGGGGCAGCAGGTGGTGGAGCTTTGGGCGGCACTGCAGCTGATGGAGGAAAGGGCACAGGAGGAAGAGTCTGCAGAGAGAAGAGAAAAACGTAAGAATCAACTGCTTTGCATGTCTGCATGACATATATATATATATATATATATATATATATATATATATATATATATATATGCATGTGTCAGGTTTCATAATTTGGGAAATTTGTGCTATATGGGATACATTTTTTAACAGTTGCCAATGTACTGATTTCATCCCCAAAACAATAAAAAAAGAATATTAATGAATATAAGGAACCCATATGGCCTACCTTTGTAATGTTTCACTTTTTAAAGCATTATTCAAATACTTTTTATACATCTAATTTTCTTATTAAATAAATCATTTATTATACAAAATGGAAGATTTCACTCCTACCTGTGGCACAGGAGCAGGAGCAGGGACAGGTGCAGGGGCTGGAGTGGGGGTGGGGGCCGGAGCAGGGGCCAGGGGGAGCGGGTACTGAGGGAGAACCCCTGTGGGTGCTGCAGGAGGTATGGGAGGGGGGACAGTGTAAGGTGGAGGTACAGGCTGAGGCTGAGGTGGGGGTACAGGCATGGGGTAGCTTGGCTGGTATCCAGCAGGGGGGTAGTAAGGAGGCTGCGGCGGCATCCCATTCACCACTGGAGGTTGCGCAAAGCCTGGAGGAGGAAGAGGAGGGAGACACGTCACGTCAGGCTCACTCAGTGATTTCTAGAAACAGGTATATTTGACATGAAATATTATAATTGTTAGCTGAGGCAAAGTAGTAGTATGTTATAACAATCAAGTGAGAAATTGAAACCACATAAAGTCAACCAGTTGTAGTGGACCTTGTTGTGTTGGCATCATGGTGCTCATTTGATTGAGGAAGCGAGAATACTCTGCATGTACCTAGAGAAAGAGAACCACGTAAAACAAGATGTCATAGTGGTTCAAGGAACCAAAAACAAAACCAAAAACAGAGAACTGTGTAATATTGTGTGTACAATAACTCTGTGTGTCATATTAAGATAAGAGCTGAAACAAAACTGTAACATACGTCAGTATTATGGAAAAAATGTTGTATAAACATAAGTATACTTACTTACGTTCTAATACAAATGATTTTATGCCTCAACACCCCCCATTAGAAGCACAAACTCCTTTGGAGCTGCAACCTTTTTCTTCACCCAAACTTGTGTAAAATTGTGGTATAGAATATACGGAATACTTGCACAACTATCCACAGTTTTGTAACTGATATGTGCTAATATGCAGGGCTGCAACTAACGATTATTTTCATCATTGATTAATCTGTCGATTATTTTCTCAATAAATCAATTAGTTGTTTCAATGTCCATAAAATATCAGAAAATGGTGAAAAATGTCGATCACTGTTTCTCAGAGTCTTGTTTTGTCCCGACCAACAATCCACATCCCAAAGATATTAAGTTTACAGTCATAGAGGACAAAAGAAACCAAACAATAGTCACATTTGAGAATCTGTATTCAGAGAATTTGGACTTTTTGCTTCTTAAAAAATTACTCAAAACAATTAATCGATTATCAAAATAGTTGACAACTCATTAATTAATTCACTAGTAATTGTTGCAGCTCTACTAATGTGTTATCTCAATGGCACATCTGTAAAATCAATTATCCAATTCATACCACAAGGAGGTGTATGTTTTGTTCTTTTTGGTTTGGACATGACTTTGGAGTTGGACGCAATAACAGTAATTTTTGTTTTGGACTGGTGAATGTGGACATGTCAGTAGTGGCCATTAGGGATATTAATGATTAAAAATTGATCAATAAATGACAAAAAACATTAACTTACAATTGTCAAGTTGGCATGCTTATGCGACAGTAGTTACATCTGTGCTGCTGTTTTCAGCAACTGGACTTGTGCCAAATTCTTGTAAGGTTGGAATAATGGTGCCGCGCACTGTGAGCAACAGTGATAAAGTGTGCATTTTGAAGCATATAGGCTTGTGACACTTAACTGATTAGTCATCCCCTATCGCTTTTAAGTAAATTGTATCTCCAGTGGCCACTAGTTTATTACGTCTCCAGGTACTTTAGGAATGTCAATTGTAGTTGGAATGGAAAAGTACAGACCTGGACAAAGTATTATGGTAAATCATTTCACAGTAACAGGAAATTACTCACTGTCTGAAGAAGGTTCTCACACAATGTTTTTGCTGCTGCAAGTCCTTCTGGTTTAGGATGACTGGAAAGGAAAAAGACTAAATTTAGTTCTATTGAGTCCACATGGCTGCAAATAACTGTAGACTAACTGTGGCTGACTCTATTACTGCATTAACGGGAGTAATCCCTACCTAGCAAAGGTTCTAAGTCTTTCTTAATTCATAGGGCAACACCCACCTGATGTAGATGTACATGGGTTCAAAGGCCTCTCGTCCAGAGGCGGGCTCCAAACAGCCCGATCCTTTTCCTCTGAGGAAGACTTTGGCCCCAGTCTCAGCCTGGATGTGCTGCAGGTACGAGCAGCCTGGGCCCTCGACCCGCTCTTTGACCACAAACCCCGGGATAGCGTGCTCCAGGCCCACAAAGAGTTTATCTTGAACATAGTGCATCTGAGACAGAAAGACAACATAAGGGCATAAGTACAACTATATCCAATCCTTAGGGGGGGGCATATTTTTACCAATTTACTACAAATCACATCTGTTTTACAGTAGCGGTGTAGTAGCGTTGATTTTTTGACTTATAGATGTGCTTTTCCTAACTTACAGAAACTTAAAACTAAGTTATCTATCACATCAAACTGTCTTTATTTTGTTCTAGTTACACTTGCTCGGTAATGCAATCAAAAGCAGATCTTCCAGGTTGTTTTGTTCTATAGCTTCAACATCAGAGCCATCACATTCAGCTCACAAACTGAAACTTATTCATTATCCTTTTAAAAAGGTATCCAACTTGTTTAGTATTTATCACTCAACTCTGACTTTCTGACAGTAAGTGCTTAAGACTGTTATCATGCAGAAGTAATACTTAGTTGTACAAAAATGGTATATTCACTGGTAAATGACTGGGACTTTTACGTTTTTCTGCTCTGTCAGCCATTTGTGCAGAAAAACAACCCTCAGTTTCCCTTAATCTAAAAATGTATTTGACTGGCTTAACAGTCTGACAGCCAGTCAGCGTTAAAATATCTGGTACCCTAAAAACATTAGTTATCTACACTGACTATACTCAGCTTTATTTACTGGCATCATCTTAGTTTGTGAGAAGTAAAATGACAAAAAGGGATCTGTCTTACCCCTGACTGAAAGTGTGGTTTGTGGTGGGTCATGGGGGGCAGCGAGGGTGGAGGTGGGTTGTGTTGCTGGTAAACTGTGACTGAAGCCCCACTGGGGGAGAAGGATGAAGATGTTGATGAGGCAGTTGCAGCTTTCACGACACCATTTGTGATGATCTCCTTGATTCTGTTGACTGCTCCTGGAGAACGAGGGAGTAAAATCATCAGTCTGTAATCATCATCTGTCATCATCTGTGAGAGAACATGAATTCATGAATAATTGAAGATAAGTGTGAGGAAGCACTGACTGTCAACAAGCTCTCGAGTCTGTCCTTGTACATGCAGATACAGAGGTCGATCCCTGTGTGAAAAGAGCAGAAAGACTGTGTTAACAAAATATTATTAAACAGCAGGTCCACTGGTTTTCATGATCAGCTATTGAAAATGAGAGGTGAGAGGAATCACCCTGGGAGCGCTTTGCCCTTCTCCTCTGCTGTCATGTAACGTCCTCTGGTTGAAACAGCAGCACCGCTCAC
This sequence comes from Thunnus thynnus, assembly GCF_963924715.1. NCBI lineage: Eukaryota > Metazoa > Chordata > Actinopteri > Scombriformes > Scombridae > Thunnus > Thunnus thynnus. Next base: position 15,185,770 of record NC_089526.1, on the reverse strand, counting down.
TTTACTGATCTGCAGACAAACCAAGAGAGGTGCAGTACACATCAATAACTAATCCACAAGCTGATTCATGAACTTCATTCTGTAAGATCTGATTATCCATATTGCTGCTGACCTCATCCTGCGTTTGTCCGCGCGTGAGGAGATTCCGACAGGTGATCGGGACATCATTGATCTCAACCTCGGCTACCACCAGGTCATCTTTGGCCTTTGTTGGCACTGGAGGCTTCCCAACACTCACAGGCTGAGTGAGGAAAGAGAGTCAAGAGATAGTATATGTGTTTGTTTCAGATGGCACACTTTGAAGAATTTTTTCACGATATTTTTGAAGAAATTTTTGAGGAAAACTTGTGGACGAAGCAACTTCAATCATAGTATAATGTACTCAATACTTGCTCATATGAGAATGATGACAAGATGAGTACTTATCGACACCACAACATACAATTTGTTATTCCCAAAAGAAAGAGGTATGCCATGAACAGAGTGAGGAACATAAATTATAACTCTTTGACATAACGCTATGACACACAAGTGGAAATATGTTTTCCACGTACTGCTACAAAGCTATAGTCCCAGACTGTTATCTGAAATGTTTAACACCAACTGAAAATGACAGTTTGACACCCCATTATAATGTAAACCAAAGACAGTTTTCTACAACTAAACAGATGTTGTAACATGATTTGTGGAGCTCTGCCCCAAGGTAAAATCTAGCACTGTCATACTGTATAGTAAGGATGGGCAATGTTACAATACTCTGTCACAGTAAATGTAATTTTCTTTAACAATATCAGCATAAATTGTGATATTTCATCACAATAGCACATAAATCCCGTTAAGGTGTGTTCTTTGATTAGTATTGCCCACAAAGCCCTAATACAACCAGATATACTGTAATACACAGATGGCTACCACGGTATAAATATAATATAAATGGTAGGGCTGCAATTAATGATTATATTCATTATTGTTTACGCTGACTTTGTTAAGTGTATGCAATGTCATAAAATAGAAAAAATATGCCCATCACAACTTCCCAGCGCATGAGATGATGTCTTCAACAGTCCAAAACCCAAATATATTCAGTTCAAAATGATATATTACGAAGAAAAACAGCAAATCCTCACATTTGAGAGGCTGAAGCGCGAGAATGTTTGCCACTTTTTCTTCTATTTCGCTCAAAAAATGACAGCAACAATAAATCGCTTATAAGATTGTTGCTGATTATCTTTCTGTTGATCAACTTTAAAATTACTTGACCACTCATTTCAGCTCTGATAAACGGTACAGACAAATCTCTGAGGGTTAACAAGTTGACATTGTGTCACAGTGCTTATCATCACATTTCCCACCTCTAATAACATAGTATGATTATCCTGCTTTACAGCTGTCTAGGTTTTAAAAGATTAATTCATAAGAGACAACAGCCTGTAACATTGCTCTGTAATGCTGCTCATTACCTTCTCGGGGGGTCCCGGGGTGCCTATCTGTGAGGGTTTGAGCTTGCCCTTGGCCACTAGCATGGCATTTATCTTGGCAGCCACAGCAGCTGCAGCATCTAGAGCCCCGGTGGGTGCAGCTTCAGCCTCCCCCATCCCACCGGAGCACGGGCCCGGCTGGTCCCATTTGCTGCGGCGGCTGGACGACAAAAAAAAAACACATGACAACAATGACGTGATTTAGTCTGCTGAATTAGGAAAAGGAAGGGGGTGAATTAACATTTAATTTTGTTGCTTTTACTAAGTTAGCCCTAAAAAAACACCCGGCGTTAGCCAGATAATGTAACGTTGACATCCATTTACACTGTTGTTGATGTTGGATATTATTGACAAGTCCTACTTCTTAGCTCCTCCAAATATTCTGGCATACTGTGATAATTCATATGTATACAAATACAGGTGCATTGTAAACCAATATGGATTCTTTGTGATAAGCAAACAGTATTTTATAACTTATATAACATGTAACTACGAGCTAACTAGCAAGAGCCGACTGGCAGCGGCAGCTAGGTTAGCCAGCTAACTGGAAGCATCTACAAACACCACGGAAATATAAAAATAAACCTTCCGTTTTGAAACACTTACCCGCCGTTTTGGCTTCCACAATATGACATCAATATCCTGTCAAACTGGCGTTTCACTCAATGCGAAAACAAACGTGAGAAACCTCCACTAGTGTTTAGCACCCAGCTTATTGAGTAGGTTGTACTGTTAGCCACAGCTCTGTAGCTTACCACTTCCGCTTCTTCTTCTTCTTTAGTGTTTATTGGCAGTTGGCAAACAAGCTTAGAGGTGCATTACTGCCATCAATTTAAAACAAACAAACAAACAAAAACCTCTAGATTCTTTTCGCTAAATCAGTGTCTTTCAAAAACTTTATAATGTCACAGCATATCTTGCCGGCTGTTTTCCCCAAGAGACTTGACAATGAAACGTCACGGTGTTTTGCCTTCCTTAGTGACTGAGGAAGGTGATTTCTCTTGATATTGTATTTTCTACAATTTCTGGTTTATCTAGAGTTTTTCCGGTTGGATGTTTGTCTATATTATATAATGTATAGTTGAGTGATGACATTTTCTTCCCTTAGTTTCCAGCCCACCATCCTCCGAGCACCAACATATCTTTGTATATTATATTGATATCTTCCAGTTTCATTATCATCCCAATACTCCTGCCATACTGATTGTGCATATGTCCTAATGAATGTCTTAGCTTCAGCTTTGCTTAGTGGAACCTGTAGGTCTACATGCTTAATTCTGCGCGTTTGTTTGGCCAGAATATCCACCTGCTCATTTCCCTCCATGCCAGCATGAGCAGGAACCCAAAGGAAGCACATAGATATGCCCTTAATTTCCATCCTGTACATTATAATGAATATTTCATTGATAATATCTTTTCTAAATGACAGTCTGCCAGATCTTATGCTTGTTAGTGCTGAAAAGCTGTGAATGTTATTGATTTCCTTCTCCTCTGTTCACTGCAGGGCTAATAATATTGCCAATAGCTCTGTTGTATATACTGACAAATGGTCTGATACCCTTTTCTTAATATATGACTCACTCACTTGGATGCATACTGCTGCACCTGCACACTTTGTATCAGGATCTTTGGAGACATCTGTGAATATAAACACTGAGTGAAAAATGCTGATCAAAATAGTTCTGGACTATCATACTGGAGTTGCTCTGACTTGTCCTTCAATTCCTGCTGTATATTGAGCTCTATACTTTAAAATTGGGAATAACGAGGGAGGAATGGAAGAAATTTAAATTGTGGGGCTGTACTGTAAATTAACTTAATCCTATATTTTCTGCCTTTGCGTCACCAATCCACCCAAAACTTGTGAAATATGTCTCATTATGTTCCCAGCAGTCTGTTAAAACCCTCTTGCCAGGTTGTGCATCACATTGTGCCTGGAGATTAACCCAGTATGCCAGCATTAACTTCACTCTATGTAGTTAACTGTTTCTGCCTCCGGTTAATAATAATAATAATTTTGTTTGTTGTTAATACAGCCACTAGAGGGCGTCAGATACCAGCTCATGATTTCTGTAAAGTTTCAAAGAAGTGCAGGTGTGGAGCTGCTGCCTCACCTGTCACCTGTCCAGGTGAGTTTCTCCTGAGGAGGCACAAGAGTTTCCAGCCTGGAGCTGCAGCACGTCTAGCTTCATTAACCAAAGAGACATGTGAAAGAAAGTCCAGGACTTCTCAGAGTAGTCAAGGTAGGTTTGAACATCTCTACTTTTTAAAATGTATTTCTAAATACTTGTATTACAAGTCCCTCTCTAACCTGTTTAAATCATGTTTCAGGATCTTGTTTGTACCTTGATTTGTGCTTTACAAAATGATTTTCCATTTGTGTCATGTTAAAAATTACTAATGCAAGCTGAGATTTAGTTGAGCTGTCTCTCATGTTTGAATGCATGATGTGCTACCTAAATCAGTTGATAAAACAATCTCACATCAAGGTCCATTTAGTAGCTGTTGTGAAGCTTTCAAACATATCACATGAAGTCCCAGAATGATAAATTTGGCTATACTGACTATATATATATATATATATATATATATATATATATATATATATATATATATGACTATATACTGGCTATAATTGTTTTTTTAACCAGTTTTTCTTTTGCAAGTGGATTAAAAACTAAATAGTCCCCTAAGTCTTTCAGTCTTAACCTGGTTGTTTGTCAGAGGTTCAGGTTTTCAGTATTCATTGTGATGAAGGTCTGTGCCAACGACCCTGTTTGGTCCTAAAGTCTAATACAGGCTTTGTTGTCAGTGGAGGATGATGAGACTAACCTCCATCCTATACAAGAAGTAACACCAGAGCATCATACCGGCTTCCTCCCAGTTTGTTCTTATGTACAAGGTTACTGAGAGTCACTGTAGCAGGTACAGGTGTTCAGTTACTGACCACCCGGGAACTTAGAGACATGGACTGGAGGTGCAGGTTACTGTGGAAGGTGAGAACGCTGTGTGGGGGCGACATGGATCAACAGATTGAACAACCGGCCGCCCTAGTTGAATTTCTTTTGTGCGGTGTTCCTGGGTGTTGAAAACAGGCCGCAAAACTCTGCTTTCTTGAGTTTGATTAGGATCGAGGCGTGTCATGGGGACGTAAGAGGATTTGGCTGGCATTTAAAGGTTTGGTGTTAGTTTCACAAATCACAACACTGGCTTTGTTTATCAGACTGAAGTTATTTTTTACTTTGCTTTCCAATTCACATGTGAAAGTAATGAATTATATTTCAACCTGTTACTCTAATTAAACTCAACTGTGCTTTTCAGTATTTGTGTAATATGATTTGAGAACTGCAGAGCTATTTGAAGTGAACAGTCAGATAGTAGAGTTGCGATCAACTTCACTTTTTTCCGTTTTTTTGTAGTTTTGCATTTTTCACCTTTAAAAATAATCTAGTTTAAACTTTCTCCTCTCATTCTGAAGTTGTAAAGATCACATTTTGCCATTAGTTCCCCTTTTTCAAAAAGCTACTCAGAACCTTTTGCACGTTTCATTGTCACTGAGCAACAAATTTACTTTTTCTGAAAGTAGATATCATGATTAGAGCTGCAATGATTAGTCGATTAATCGATTAGTTGACAACTATAAATTAATTGGCTATTTTTTTAACTATTTTTTTTACTATTTTGATAATAGATTCATCATTTTGAGTCAATTTTTAAGAAAGAAGTCAAAATTCTCTGATTCCAGCTTTTCAAATGTGAATACTTTCTGGCTTCTTTAGTCCTCTATAATAATAAACTGAATATCTTTGGGTTGTCAGTACAAAACAAGACTTCACTGGGTCAACAGAGTTTGTCCAATAGTACTGAGCCCTCAGGAGGTGTGCTCTCCTCTGGGGACACTGTTACTGGGATGGGTCAGTTACTGAGCCACCCAAGCTGGACGTTCAACTGCTGCAAAGAAAGACAAGAGGAAGAACATGTGTTGCGTAACAGAGACACGTGGAGCAAGTGCAGCCATTTTACAGCTGTGACTAGCTGCTGCTGACAAAATCTTCAAGTGAACTGATAAAATCTTTATATTTGTACATGTTGAACATGAATAGTGACCCAAAAGACTGACTTTGTACAGACATGATAAAGTAAATAGATAAAGGGAATAGAGTTTCCTTGAAGAACACATACACAGGAAACTCTGTGAAAGCTTGGACAGTCAAAATGAATGCCACTGCAGAGAAAAATGACTAGTTTACATAAGAAACAGGCTACAGGTATTCAGTCTCAGCTTCCCATGTTCAGTTTGTGGAACACAGCTTTTTGCATTTGTGATGTTGTTTATCAACTCTGTCTTTCTGTGAGGGGAAAGAGAATAGCCGAGAGTCACTGCTGCCACACAGGAACACATATGGCTGCCAGAATATAATTATCAGCCTGAGCAGCTGGTAAACATGTCGGCTGTAGAGCTGCAACGATTCATTTTTCAAGCAAAAATTCCCCAATATTTGAATATTCCAGGTTCTTAAAATTGAGAATTTGCTGGTTTTTGGCCTTACGTTATTGTAAATTGAATAATCTGGGGTTTTAGACAGTTTTATGCACAAAACAAGACATTGGATGATGTTACTTTGTGCTCTAGGATATTGTGATTGTCATTTTGAATTGTTTTATAATGATTTATAGACCAAATTAATCGAGAGCAGCTCTAGTTGGCTGATAAGTAACAAGAAATTGCAGTGAAGAAATGCCAATGTACGTTTGAGTTGTTACCATTACATAGTTTGCCCACCAGAGACCTTTGATGAGTTGATTTTAATACTGTAAAGTGTCCCCGGCTCTGCATATATCTTGGTCACAATTAATATACTGTATTAATCATATTTTTAAACTCCAAACATCCATATAAATATCATCATTTGGACTATACAGGTAACATCCCTCGCTTTGTTGTTGGTCTGTTTGGCAATTTTAATAAATGCAATGGATGTTTGCTACATATTGAATTGAAAACTAATTATTTTTTAAACAGAAGCTCATTATCCTTTATTGTCTGTGTGGTAGCTGTGAGGAATAAAAAGGGAAGAATGTGATGGCTTATAGGGGCAAGTAATTATGTGGTTGCAAATATGATGATATATAGTTGCTGTTCTTCCATTTCACCTGCAGGTGGCACTCCAGCACTCTAACTGTGAGTTACACTTCAAAGTGTTTGCTCTTCAACCTTCACTCTCAAATAAGTGATAGTGAAGTTACTGCTATTCTTTTTACCTGCTGGGCCTACCCAGTTTATACTTAATGCTATTAAAAACTTAAGTATACCTGAAACTCAACTTTTTATTCTGACACCACTGGATGAAATCACTCATAGCTTCTGTACCTTTGTCTGAAATGCAACTTTGGAACAGCAAGCAAAAAGTCCTTTGAGAAGCCATCATAATTAAAAAATAGAGTATTAATATGTATATTCCTTTACAGGCTTATGTTCTGATACTGAACAGTATCATGGAAATGCATAATGTCCTTCCTCAGAGAAGGGCCATGAGCTCCCTGCGTGCTGAACCATGGGGTTCAGATGAATGTAGTGTCAGAGGGTCAGAGGTCAGGGGAGCTTTGACGCCTGAGTTGACAGGGATGACTGTTTGTGGGAAGTGTGCTGCAAGAGGAGGAGGTGAAGAGAGAACAGAGAATCGGTGAAACACAGGGAAAGGGAGAAGAGGCGAAAGCGGCAGACATGCCATATTTACTGTCTTTCCTAGTAAGAACCCAAGTGCGAACCGTAATGCGTATGTCGGTTGATATAACCTCCGGCCTTCAAGGCACACAAGCCTGGATCTGGCCTGATCCTGGCGGCTGACAGGGAGGTGTGAAGTCAGGGGATGTGATGGGGAGGAGGGCGCTCACTGTGGGGTTACCATAGGTAAAACAAAGAAACACTGTGACTGCCTAGATTTCAGTGTTTGCTGTCAAACCAGCAATTACAAGCCGTTGTTTTTTAAATACTGTGTTGACTACATGTGCAGGTATCGTGAACTTGAGTTTATGTGTTTGATATAAGCTGCTGTGATCTCACAGATGTTGAAAGCTATTAATTTAATGATAAGTTAATGATAATTTCAGTACAGTTTAAAGTTTTTGTTATTTATAATGCAAAAACGTACAGTGAAACCTCTAAACATCAACGTTCTATAAGGTAAGAGCATGCAGACTAGCAAGAGTGTTGGCGAGGCAGAAAGTGTACAGGGGACAGAAAGTGATTGAGAGAGGGAAAACAGATGGGAAGATTGAATTTTAGAGGAGAGCAGGCGGAGGAGGACTGCTAAGGGAATCTTTTTTGTGTATGTCTGGAGAGAATGGGAGCCTCTTATACGCCTCACAGCGTGAATTTGGCCCGGGCTGCGGCCTCGTCTCGTCTACACAGCGGGGTGCTTTCCTGAGCGGGCTGCCCAGGGGAGGGGCACCTGCACCAGCCTCAAACACTGGTCAAGAGGAGGGTCTGACAGGCGGGGCCAGGAGTGCTGGGATGGAAAGATGCTTGGCGGTTCCAGGAAACGGACATGTGCTGGATTTATGAAATCCTCAGGTAGAACAGAATGGCTCTTGCAAAAGAAAATATTTATCCTTCTGTTTTCCCAGCAGACTAGAGAAGATTAGGACATTGCCTGCTATCTCATGATGAAATCAAAAGCTTCTGTTGCGCAGGAGGACAAAAGTTATGTTTGGAGCGAGTCGGCTGGCAACTACCAACACATACAACACAAAGTTTATAGATTGACCAGCCTGCCAACTGAGACAATATTTTCCATCTATTTGGTTGGGTTGACCAAACACTGTGTATTTGAAGTTTATCAAACACTCAGTCATCCCCACAGACTTGAGGGAGGACTTAATCATCTGATATATTGAGTTTTAGAATACACAGACACCCAAAACCTGACTACTCTGCAGACTCAGAAAATTGAACAACAAGCTCTCTGTGCTTTAATATGCATACCGCTGATAAGTGTCTTTTTTGGATAAGTTTCATCTTTACACAAGCTACACCCTCCGTCTTCTGTCATTTTGGTATGACCCAGGGGTCCAAAAATCACCAGGTCTCATATGAGGGCTCATGATTTCAAATGTATAAGCAGCTGGCTCTTTGTCTGCAAAAGATTCCATTTAAATGGACAAATGTGCTGAGAGGGCCTCAGTTGTCTGCGAAAGGTGAATGGATATTGCATTAACTTCACAACAGAAGCGCCTCCTGCGGTGTGACCGCACAGGGCTACAGATAATAACTGCAGTGGGAACGTTATGCTCAGAGGTAGCCAGGCCAGGTAAATGAAAACACATGGTAGGCAGCATGGGCTACAGAAGGGCCCTACAGCCCTAGAAATAATGGCATCACAGTGCAGAGAAAACTCACGAGCTCCCTTGACAAATGCTTTTGGTATGTGTCTCTTCAACCTGTTGGTATTACCAATGCAGCAAAGCCCTGCAGAGTTTCATGACTTCTCCTGCAGCCCTCAGGATTTCTTACTGAATGCACTCTATGTGCAAATAACCAAACCCAAACTTAAAATAACATTTAACATGAAATTGCTCCAATAAGAAATTACGTGGGGATTATGTACTCCATTCACAGAAGTTATTGAATGTCAAGTCAAATACAGTTAACCACAGTTAATAGACCTTAATAGTCCTGTGTGATTTGGGTGGATAAAGGAAAACACCATTACCCAGATATGTCACTCGAGACAAGCTCTTGACATTCAGCATACAGCAAAATAAAAAAAACTTAAAGGATTAAAGCTTCTACTTCTTTATCTGCTCCCTGTCAAAATCTCATAGAGATCTGTGTCACTCAAATACAGTATTATTGTTTTTAACTAGATTTAAATGTCATTTTTGCCTTAATGGAAATTAAAACATTGGGCATTTCTCTAGTTTCTCTAGTTCTTTGCATCAGTGACATAAACTATTTGATTCATTTTGTGCAGGTGTAAAGTTTTCTCAGGTTTACACTGTGCATTAAACTGAAAATGTACATAAAAGATGCTTTTGATAAATTTGATAAATCTACATTCGTCAGAGTGAATTTTATTTATATAATTAAGGGAGTATATACTATACAGATACACTATAAGGGAAAGTCACATCCATCAGCACACATGCAGGTATTTTATAAGCTAATGTAAATAGCTATTTTGAAATTCAAGTAACTTAATATTATGCTTATTGTAACAATTACACAAATCCAGTGATTCAGATTTTTGCTTTTGGCTTGCAACTGTATTTTGGTTAACTTCCTGTATGTTCTCTGGTTTTTCCAAACCTTGTGCTGTCCTCTTTATGTCCCCACTATGTGTCTTTTTCTTTTTAAATATATATTTCTTACACCCTTTTTGTCTTTTTTAGATAGTATACAGTATAGAGCGGACAGGAACTATGGTGAGAGATATGGGAGATGTCATGCATCAAAATGCCCCAGCTGGACTTGAACCAGAGACGTTCCTATCACATGGTCAGCATCTTAAACCTCTAGGCCTCGCCCCAAAAATAACTCACCGTGTCTCTGACCATACTCATGCAATACTTCCCCCGTCCCTCTCCGGCCTCTTTTGTCCCATCATCCCATGCCCATCCTTACTCCTCTCCTTTCTGTCAAACAACAATATTTGCTCATCTGCGTCAAAGAGCAGCAGGGTTTGTGATACAGTACAGTGCAGCCTTTGAGTCAGACAGACAGAGACGGGCAGTTGCTACAGGGAGACACAGAAACACCAGGCAGCGAGTACACACAAGAGCGGGAAAGACCTTCGAGAGTCGCAGACGTGCTGACACAGACACACAAACAAAAGTATGAGGATTTCTCTCCACTTCGAGGTTTTGGATTATTGTCTCTTTTTCTGCATAGCACACCTATTACCTGCCGCTTTCCAGCCTTTTCCACCACTTCAGCACTATTGTTTCTCAGGTTTTTCTTCTTCATAACATGCAATCTTTAGTTATGTTGTGTTCCAAAATAGACACATGCTCATATTTTTCTCAAGGTAAAGATAAAAATGACTCAGTGAATAACAGAAATCATAGTCTTTATTTAAGGCTACATATTATTCATTATTGTAAACATCAGTTACAGTCAACACAAGTTGAGGCCATGCAAAGCATTGCATGATCCATAATAATAAGTACATTTTCACACCCAACATGCAGGTTATGATTATAAAAAAGTCAGGGTTCAAGGGAAGCAAACAAAAGACTGTTGACCCAGTCAAACATAATTCATTATGTCAACAAACAATGTCTCAGAAAAATGTCCCAACGAGGTCCAGACCAGTCACAACCAGTTGTTCAAAAACAAACATTTTCTTTGATTGTTCTCTGAAAACAAGCAGAAGTGCATCAAGGTTTTATTGGAAATGCTTGTACATGCACAACATATGGCATTAACTCATCTTTCCTAATATTATATAGTACAGGATTTATTAGAGACAAAAATTCACTTTACTAAATAAACCGGCTCTCTCTGTTGATTTGGGTTTAATGGCATCACACAAGTAATCACTTTAGTAACCACTTGTTTAAAAATGTTTTACTTTACCAGAGACATTAATGTAGTATCAGGAAAACATTTAAAACAAAATGATCATTTTGTGAGAACTTGCTTACTACAGCAATTAAAGACATATTATTTTATATGATGGTTGGACAGATTTAGCAAATAAAGCATTATTTCAGTAATACATCTAACAGAGATTGTCAGTTTGCACTCAGTTAAAACCCAAATATTATTATTTAATCTCCTAATAAGAAATATTATCCTTTGACCAAGCTTTTATACAAAGTGCTATCATTTCATCAATGGTCTTTGGTGCCTATTGTGGAAATCATAAAGCATTCATTTACAGTACTTTTCACACATATGTGTGTATACCAGAAAACATACATGTACAGACTCACATTATCGTCTCAACTGTTAGAGAGACACCCACATTACTGCAGTGGACTGCTCTTGCGGCAGAGCTGATTTGCTGATGTCAGCGTCTGCCGATTGCGTCTATGTTTCCCAGTCAATAGTGTGTAGAAGAACGGATTCACACATGAGTTTCCATATGTCAGCCCCGTGAGGATACGGTTCACTGTCACCTGTGTCCCCACTGGTACTGTCCGCAGCATGTCGGGCTGGTACAGAGGCAGCAGCTGCCAGATCCAGAAAGGGAGGAAGCAGGCCCAAAAGGCCAGGACAATGCCCAGGATGAGGAGCAGGACTTTAGGTTTGGGAGCACGGGGAGGGCAAGCAGTACTGCTCCCAGTGGCCCAGGCAGACTGAGTCTGAGAAACCCAGTAAAGCCGGCCTAAAGTAGCATAAAGAGCTCCAATGGCCAGCCCAGGACCAAGAATGCTGGTGCAGAACAGCACGCTCAGATAGGCCTTGGAGCTCTGCTCATCCCATGCAGGCACACACAGCTGGCCCTCCTGGTTCTCCCCGTCCTCCAGGTGGAGAGTGATCATCATGGGCAGGCTAAGAGCCACAGCCAGCCCCCAGGCCAGGCCCACACGCAGCAGGCCAGAGGAGTTGGAGGAGGAGGTGCGGAGGGGATGGGCCACAGCCCGGTAGCGGTCCAGACTCATGGCGGTGAGAGTGAAGATGGAGGCGTGCATGGTGAGGAGGTCCAGGCTCAGGAGGAGGCGGCAGCCCAGCTCACCAAAGGCCCAGTCGGACGCCAGACTGTCATACACAATGAAGGGAGCGGTGAAAAGGTAGAGCAGATCAGCAAGAGCAAGGCTCAGCACCTGCAGGTGAAGAGAGGAGGAGGAGGAGGAAGAGGTGATGGGAGAGGAAGAAGGGGAGGAGGAGTTGGCAAGGCAGGATGGTACAGGTACTCTCATTAGGCAGCAGGTCAGTCCCGCTCCATGTCTTCTCCTACTTCTCCTGCGCCTCAGGAGGAGGACCAGAGTGTACAGGTTCCCAGTGATGCCCAGCAAGGAGAGGAGAGAGAGGAGCGAGCAGAACAGAGCTGTGGAGGCCAGGCTGGGTGATGGAGAGATGGAGGGAGAGGAGGAGGGCACAGAGAAATTGGGGATAATAGAGGAGGTGTATTGGGAAGGAGGAGGCAAAGAACCTGAGAGGTCCATAATGAGAATTTAGAAAAGGTTTGATTGTTAGTATTGAAATGTCAAACTGTTTTAGTAAACAGATGCAAAGTAAAATGAGACAGATTAAAAGGAGGCGGAGGAAGAAAAAGATGGAGAGGAGAACAAAAGGATATTTTGTCAGTGATGTTATATTTGTTATATTTCTCTGGTTTCTGGTGATTTTATTTGTTTCATTCAAGGGTTAAGAACAACAAAACTGATTTGTGTCTCTGCAAAGTGATTTTATGTATATTTTGAATAGTGACACCTAAAATAAATAAAGTCATATAAACATGTAGTTGAAATGAACATGTCAGCAAAACCATGATGGTTTATGTTTTAGCAGAAATCTGTTCTGGTTGGCTCAGTCTTCACAGTTTTATAGTTTCATGGGGAGCCAGGCGGGACAGCCATGGTTTTAGTAAAATAATTGGATTTTCAGAGTAGGAGGGCTCCAATTGAGGTTGTAAATCTGGACTGAAACCTTTGAAAGCCTGTAGGTCAACAGTTGGGCAACAATTAGGTTAAGTGGGAGACACTGAAAGACCTACAAGATGTCTTAGAAGTTGGTTCATGCAAAAACAAGTTCTTATATATAAGTTTTAGTTTATATTTCTGGGTTTATGTTGTGTGTTTTTGATGTATGCTTGACTTAAAGTTTTTAATTTTTAAAAGATAAACTGAAACTCAAGTCACACTTTGTTCCTCCAGAGATGGAGATAGATATTTTACATTAGCATTTTTGTCAGTTGTGATACTTTCTCCAAAGACTGATGATTTTCTGCAGAAATGTAATCTGCAGCGACATCAAAGCAGACGCGGGGTGCCTGACAGGAACGGCCTGTATGACACATGGTAACCCAGGTGGCACCGGGGTTAAGAGCTACTGTTGAACTGTGGAGGAGCAGCCAAACCCCTGCAGTGCTGCGCGCCTCCATGAGTTTACCGGCTCCCTTTAAATAACAGTTGCGTCATAGCTATTCATGACAGGACCTTGAAATCCTTGCAGGTCAAGATTGAACATTATTTAGATCTACTCGGATCATTTTCTTTTAAGTTGTAACCTTTCATACAAATGCTTGTAGTCTATGCAGTTTAAAATAGGTGAATAATTACATATTTTTCTCAATAGGCCTAAAACACAGAAGCTAAATATTCCATAATGAACATAATTCATCATTTTGATAAGATATTGGAAGGTCACAGATAATGGAAAAAGTTCATTGTGTAATAGCCTATTTTTGGGCCATAATCAATGCTATAAAGAGGCCATTCACAAATTAATATGTAGGCCTGTCCACACAGTATTCACATAGGCCTCGTTGAAAATATTTATCAGCCATTTATCAACCATATTTAAAATTATTAATCTTACCTTATTAAAGATGCTGTAAAAATAATATTCCATGGATTTCTTTTGTGAAGAAGTTCAGTTTCCATTTTGAAATCTCCCTCCTTTTCTCATCTTGAAATCTTGAATCCCTCTTCAATCACAAAATAAGGATGTTTTTTTATCTTGAGCAGGAGGAACTGGTGGTCAAGAGTGTATATGGTGAAAATCTACCGACAAACTTTGTGATCTGAACTCTCATGTCCCGTCCGGTTCTGCTCTGTGTCTCCTCAGCTCCAGCTTTGATGTGTCTGAGTCAACGGGAGAGGAGTGTGTGTGAGTGAGTGAGTGGAAAGGGGGTGGGATGCTGAGTGAGGGGGGCTTATCCTGCACACTGTTGAATATGAATATTACGTTGTGTTGCCCCGAACTGGGGTTCAGGGAACCTCAACTGAGTGAACTCAAGTTTTATCTTTTTTTATTCATTGGAAGCAGAACAATAACACAATATATAGCATCATAGATTTCACTCTCCATCAAAAAATAATGACAGGAAAGTTATTTATAACAGTCTATTTTGGCCTCAACAAATGAGATATGTGGTTGAAATTGGTTCAATTTTGGCATCAAAACCTTTGAGAATCCATGAACAAGTTTCATCCTAAAAACACTCACTTCATGATAATTGCAGTAAGACCATTTTAGTTGCTTGAATTATGACTGAAAAAGCATTCTGAGTATAATGTGGCCCACAGCGGTGATGAGTAATGGTATTAGAATTTAAAACACAGATGAAGTTAATATTAGTGTGTGCTTTAAATGCATGTTTTGGAGCCACATGTTTTGGGGGATTTACAGTAAGTCTGATCATGGTTCAATGACTCTCTAATGGTTTCAATACCTTTGAGCCAGGCATAAATCTCATTGTGAACTCACGGCATAGACTTTCTTTCCATAAAAGTCAAGAATCTGACCATAGATGGTATCGTAACATCACATTTTGGCAAATAATCAGGTGCTGTACAAGTCACAGATATGGCCATTACATTAAGGTCTGAAAGCTACCAATTTGTTGCGATGGATTTATGAAATCTGGATGTTTTAAAACATAAAGAGAGGAATGGGTTTTATTTTTGCTGCCAGTGCATTTTCATGTGATGACTTACTGGATAAAAAAAGCATGTGATGAAGAAGATAAACTTACTATAGGAGGGTCTTGATTTCCTATATGACTGACTTCAGTTAGTTATAGTTAGAAATATTTTTATTACACAATCAAAGCCACTAAAAACAAAATAGTGTTTGTATTGTTCACACATTCAGATACAAAATGTGATACTGAACAGTGGCTGAGCATTACCAATGAGAACATCAATGGAAAATGACTAAGCAATAATAATTTGTTAAAGGACACGTTCACAATTTCTCGAGTCTGTCTTAAAACAACAGCCATGTGCCCAAATCAACATTGAAAAATGTTTTTCTTGCTGTAATCATTCTTCCTGTTCATACTGGCCATTAAGATCCATTCATGATGTACTTTCAATGTAAGTGATAGGGAACAAAATCCACAGTGCTCCTCCTTAATCAAATCAATACCCTTCAAAGTTGCTGTGTTCTAAGTGCCAAAGTCTCTTTTTTTGTTTCTTCCACTGCAGCTTAACAGGAAAACACTGTCCGTTGAGACAAAAAAGGTACATTTTTACAAAAAAGACCATTTGGGCACCTGACTATTGTTTTAAGACAGACTTGAAAAAATGTGAACTTATCCTTTAATCTATACTCACTTACATTAATCTTGATAATCTTGATAATAACAGAGAATAGACTGAGGAAAAGTCCATCAACAGCCATGTCAAATTGTTTCTGACACAGCTGTCCTCATGTGCCAATCTCGTTTTCTGCTTGAAACCAAAAAATATGTAAGCATACAGTAAATGTAGAACAGCTTTTTTCCAGTAAGGATGAAAATGACTCTGCAGTGTTTGGACTCTCTGTGGGAAGGGCAGACGGACAAACGTACTGAACCAGCGTATTATTGGTATTTGCTGTCATTTTATGACGCACCGCCATAACTAATGCACTTCAACTCTGACCCAATGTCAATACCGCATTGACTCGTGTTCAAACACAAGGCGTCTCACACCCCCGCAAAGGATTTATATGATGATTTGGTGTTTAAATTATAGAGGAAATTAATTATCCCTTACAGTCGCCTGTATCAACATTTTTCCATGTCAAGAGAAAAGTTTAAATGGTAGATCTAATAAGTGGCTTGACTTTAAGCTCTGACAACATCATAGAATAAACGGGTCTTTCAGTAGTTATCAAAAGCAACTTACAGTTGCCTGTTATCCACCGAGTTGTTTTTGGCCCAGCAGATGTAGAACCCACAGCTGTGGTTTGTCAGCTTCAAGAGGCTGAACAACTTGGAAATGATTTAGTTGTGACTAGCCAGTAAAATGTGTGTGCTATACGCCTCATGTTGGTGGTGGGGAGTCCACATTGGCTGCTTCATACATGTGCTGGCGTACATAAGATAGACAGAGACAGGCAGTAAAGACGAGAGGGGACGAGTGGAAAGGGGGGGACATACCTATCCCCATGGGGTGTGAGGAATTTGAACAAATACCTGGCACAGACATGCCAAAATAGGAGGGTGGGGGGGTTGGGGGGGAAGAGAAGCCCAGACTCCCTCATACAAGGAGACGGACAGGTATAACAACTTGTGGAAATGGAGAAGGAGGGAGGAACACCAAGGTGGCAAAAAAAAGTTTTAATGAAGTGATATCAGGTGCTTTCCTGGCCTCAGATTTACAAAGAAGTGGAAAAAAGGACCAAGACAGGTTATGAAATTGGAAAATGGATATTGCTTAACTTTAACATGCAACCATGGAAAAAAAGGAGTCGGGGGGGAAATCAGACTGAAAGGGTACTGCGTTGTTTATTTGTCAGAACTCATCAATCTCAGTCTGTGCAGACACATTATAGAATTACATTTACCTGAGCTATGGGCTTTGTTCTAGTGCCATGCTTGTCGTTCTACCTATTAGTATGCATCAATCTTAAGTATGCAAATATGGAGGATTAGTCATGTGCTTTGCTGTGCAGTTATTATGAATGAAGCTGTTAAAATGAGGACTGGGTCAGTTATTGCAGCTGTATACAGGACTGTATGCAGATTCCATAATGCCATCACAATAAACTGAATCGCCATTTAAGGATTGTAAGCATATACAAAACCTAAATGACATATATGTATATATATATACATACCTTTATTAATTATTTGATTGTGTTTTAGGTTGAACAATAATTCTTACCTGATCAGTAATCACCCAAGATGGCCTACCTATCATCTGACTGTATTTAATCAAAATTTTTTTGGTCATAAAAAGGCATAATAAGCGTTATTAATATTTAATTTCTAAGATTTCATCAGGAATATTTCTTAGTTTCTCCATGAATCTGGTGATTATTTCCTAAATTAATTGATTCATCGTTTAGTCTATAAAAAGTCAGAAAATAGTGAAAACAGTTTCCTAAAGCCCAAGGTGACGTCTTCAAATAGTTTTGTTTAACCAAAAGGCCAAAACCCCAAAACAACAGCAAATCTTCACATTTAGTCAGCGGGAACATGGAAATATTTGCCATTTTTGTTTGAAAAAATACTTAAATGATAAATCATTTATATTATTTTTTCAGATTATTTTTCGACTAATCAGCAAATCAATTAATCGGTTCATTGCTACTGTAAGTATACACACTATACAGTATACACTCACTGAACTCTTTATAATGAAAACCTGTTCAATCTGGTGGGTGGTGGTGGTGAACTGGAGTACATTATAATGTTTTTTTTTGTTTTTTTTATTGACATTTTAATTACAAAAGAAAAACAAACAAACAAAAAAGACAGATCAAATAAAAACAACACAAATGCACAACACAAGGACAGTACGCCAGAGATTACAGACATAAAGAACAAAAAGAAATTAATATAATATACTTGCTTAGGAAATCATTACATCACCAGTCCCGTCTTGACAGGACTTTTCCGTTCTACCTACAAAGATCAGGTTTCTATTTCATTGTGCTGGCTTTATATCTTGAACAGTCAAAACACTTCTTAACTTCAATGTCTCTTATTTATATAGTCTTTTATATTTTACCCCCCTCATGTATGTTATTTGGGTGGACAAAATATTAGGAACACTTTTTAATACAATGCACTCCAGCACACCACCACCACCCACTGTGACCTCAATAATAGATATAAAGTAGAATTATCACCTTTCCGACAATGTCAACAAAAACTGAAAATGTATAAGCTTTGTTGTATTGGATCACATTAGATTGAACAGGTGTTCCTAAAAAAGTACTCAGTGAGTATATAGCGCTTAATTACAACATTAAAATAATACATTTATTCTCTTTATATTCATTTTACCAACAAATAAGGTAGCTTTTGCTCCATATGCTGCAGTATCACAGAGGCAACCAGTTACAGTACGGAACATAATTATGACAGTGAATGGATTATATTGAAGTCTATCTGCTGACGTACTTCATTATACTAATTGTGTTCTTGTCACACAGAAATGTTCTCGGCCTCATATTGTATTCTGGGGTTTCTGCAAGTGTCAAGATATCATGAAAACCAAACAGTCCCTGAGGTGTCTTTGTGCCACTGGGAGTGCACAAAAGGTTGAGTGTGTAAAAACAAAATGGAGCCTGAGATCACATTTGCACTCAGCTTGAGAAACCTGTCTCTATTTTTCTGTATATCTTCATCTATTTATGCAGCGCACCCAAATGATAAATCAACTGAAGGGGGGCTGTAACATGTCCAATCAGTGGGTAGTCACGGCATGACAAATACCACACGTAAACATTAACAGCTCCCTAACCTTTTCCTGGCTGTCCTTGCCTCCTTCATTCATTTCATTAATTAGCTTACCTATTTCTGAGCAAACTGACTGACAAATTGCCTGCTGGTTGACCGTCCTCAGTATCGTAGCCTTGATTAAATGGGCGGACGTTTTCTTGTGTGTGACAAATGGTTGTTGGACCGGGCTGATTCACAAGTTGTGATGAGTTATTGATTCCCTCCCCCCCACTGATCCCCCTCCTCCCTTCTCTGTCTGTCTGAGATTACAGTGGCCCATCAAATTTCTCCTATTCCCTTAAATACCAAGCCAAGAGTTTGACACCTCAGATTGAGTGCAGGTATGCTCTCTTATTATGTATGCTCATAGTGATTCCTTATGTACTTTTGTAACAAGGATATTTAAAGCCTTCATCTGCCTCTTGCATAAAATTTAGGTAAAACTCTTATTTTAAGTCAAGTGGCTCTGTGTCCCTTCAGCAGCACTCTTGACCTGACAGGATCTGTTTGCTTGTGTACACTTATAGCTTGATTTCCAGTTTTTAGTGAGCATGTGGTCTCCCAACGCCTTTTCTGAAGAGCAGTTGATCTTTCCTCTATGCTGGCCCCTGAAGTCTGCAGAGGGCAGACGTCACACGTTGAACCAATATACGCTTACCCCAGAAATCACAGAGCATTAGATTTGGACCTTGTGTGACCATGACAAAGTCTGGAACCTGTTACAGGACACCAAGTCTGAGTTTGCTGCTCCATCTGCAGAAGTCAGATCAGGCTCTCACACGCCCACATGGAACTTGATCATAGCAGCCAGCAGGGAACTAGACTTTCGCTTACCAAGCAGGATCATTTAGTAATAGGCGTTAAAGCTAAATAATACTGCAGACTGTAAAATGACTAAAATCACATCAAACTTGTTATAAATTCTCATATCCCAAGGTTTTTCCTTTTAAAAGCTTCCTATAAAATCAAAGTGTGAGCAAGTATTGTTTCTCTTTCTTAGAGCAGCAATGATTAGCCAATTAATCATTAGATGCCAACTATTAAACTAATCACCAACCATTTTGATAACTGATTAATTGATTTGAGTCATTTCTTGAGAAGAAAAGTCCAAATTCTTTGATTCTACCTTCTCAAATGTGAATATTTTCTGGTTTCTTTAGTCTTCTATGACAGTAAACTGAATATCTTTGGGTTGCGGACTCTTGGTCGGGACAAAACTAGACATTTGAAGACGTCAGCTTGGGCTTTGTGATCAACAGTGATCAACATTATCACCATTTTCTGACATTTTCTGGACCAAACAACTAGGCTAATGGATTAATAAAGAAAACAATCAACAGAGTAATCGATAATGAAAATAACTGTTAATTGCAGCCCTACTCTGTTGTCATCTGTGTTTAGATCGTAAGGCTTGAAGTCGTAAAACACTCCAAGGTGTGAAGTTCTGCCTCCTTGGTGTCTGCACAGCTGCTGATTTTAAATCTTGGTTTGTAATTAGACTCACAGAAACCAGGTGTGTAGCCTCTGGTCAGTGTGCAGACAAACCCAGACGCTACACACCTGGTAGCCTCTGGGTTTCTAATTAGTCTAATTAGCTAATTACACATTTAGAATGAAAACTTTCAAGTCCTGAAATGATGCACTACTCTTAAACTGCAGGCTCACAGATGGATGTAAAAAATTGTTTCAATCTGCCCACTGGTGGCTCATAACTGGCATTGCATCCAATAATAATAATAATGGACTAACCATGCAATACTTCAGTGTGGACACATGACTGCTTGCCAACATAAAGACTTGAACCTGGAGTCTCGTCACTCTGCTGCAGATATTCTCTCTAAATTATATAAACCAAAGTCAAGTAAGCGTCCAAATTACTTTGTGTATCGGGTGAATCATTGTAAATGCCACTGAATGTGAGTAACCCATGATTGAAGGAAAACAGTGGAAATGTTGGCTCACTGTTGAGTGGTTAGCAATGTGCGCTGTTGGTGGTTTTATGCTTCATTACAAGTAGAACAAGTAAAATGAACGGAAAAAATGAAAAGTTCTGTCCCAGATGAACATTTTTCTTACTGTTTGTTTTAGGCCGCAATCGCTGTGATGGTTTACCACAATTAAGTGAGATCAGACTTTGTTGTGTCATTATGTACATGACACAAGGAGGCTCATTTAATCACACACTAAACAATAATTAGTCTAGTACCTGACCCCATTCTCATAAAGGAGAATTCAGGTATGATGAGGTGAGTTGCAAGTCAGAAAGAGGCACCTTTGAATTAGATTTTCAGACTGTCCGCCAAACAAAAATGACAGGATCTTCTAATGTGGAGGACTTATTGGGTTTCAAATGCTTTTCTGCTCATTTGCAGTGGTGAAAGAAGTATTCAGAGCTGTATAAATATTCAAATCTTCAGATTTTATTCAGTAAAAGTACCAATACAGCAGTGTAAAAACACTCCATTACAAGTGAAAGTCCTACATGAAAAATCCTACTTACGTAAAAGTACATATGTGAGTAAGTATTAGCAGCAAAATGTACATAAAGTATTGCAGTAAAAGTAGTGGTTTGGTCCCTCTGACTGATATATTATTACCTATACATCATTAGATTATTAATACTGAAGCATCAGTGTGTAAGCAGCATGTTACTGTTGTAGCTGCTGGAGGTGGAGCTAGTTTAAACTACTTTATATACAGTTAATTAGTTTAGTTCAGTGGTTCCCAACCTAGGGGTCGGGCCCCCCCAAAGGGTCATGGAATGAATCTGAGGGGTCGTGAGATGATTAATGGGAGAGAAAAGAAGAAAAAACAAAGTTCTGATACATAAATCTGTTTTCAGTTGGAATTTTTCTCTCATCTTTGATTTTTTGGTGATTTTTGTATTTTAAAAGCTTGTTATATTATACATTGTGTAAAATCTTAATCTGACAACTGTCAGATAAATGTAGTGGAAGTATAAAGTAGCATAAAATGGAAATACTCAGGTAAAGTACAAGTACCTCCAAATTATACTTAAGTACAGTACTTTAGTAAATGCACTTAGTTACTTTTCACCACTGTTAACTCGCCACAGCAGGCAACAGAAAGTCATTGTAGTATTTGCAGATATTTGTCCTAAGGCTGCTCTGATCATATTCAGTTCAACAGAGGCAAACGTAAAGTGAATGATTAAGCATATTTTTCCATTTTATATCGGTGGCGTTCAAAAATATTATCTACATCAATCACGCACTGCAATTTTCCTCTCAGCCTCATGTCTTTCTGGTAAGTCTGACATCATCATCATGCCCTCCTCACGTCACCCTCCCTCGCTCTCTGTCTCTGTGAACCCCTCCCGGACAGTTTTCCATGGGTCAATTACAATTAGTGTTTGTTTTACACTTATGCAATTTAAAATGACAGCGTCTGCCTGGTTGCATATGTAATCTACATGACACTGATTGATTTTATTGGTATTTCAACATGTTTTGCATATTAACAGGTTAAGATTATCCACTACATAGATTTTGTAGTTGTTATTTAATGAAAAGGTAAATGCAAAGTTTGAAATCCAAATGTTTATGTTGTCTGTGTGATAAAGACAGTGATGCAGCTGGTTGTTGTGGCTGCTGCATTACGTCGCTTCTTCAATGTTTGCCCTCAGTCATCTTCAATCTGATCCTTATTTCCATAGAATGACAGAGCTCATGACATATAGGTCACTTCTTGGGCGCCTGGACTGAGATTAAGTCAGATTAAGTATTAGTAAACACGCACTGTCTCTCACTCTCTCTCTCACTCTCTGTCACACACACACACAAACACACACACACACACACACACACACACACACACACGTAAACACACACACACACACTCATTGTCTCAATCTTTCACTCTCAATCTCTACCTGACCCTCAAATTCAAATTTGCATTCAAATTCAAATTAGCTTTATTGACATGACCATAACTACAGTATTACTACAGTGTTGCCAAAGCACAACTATAGAAAAGTGAGTTATGAGGCTCTTTTTTGTTTTTCCTAATTAACTGTAAAATCAACAATAAAATGAGATAACAATTTAAAATAGTGAGTAGATATTGTGACATTTTTAAAAGATTTAGGCCAACCTTTACACTTGGTGGTTCACTGGACATTAATGTTACAATTTTAATATAAACCACTATACAACAACAAAAATGTAACAAACAAACAAAAAAATTTAATAAACTTAATATTCCATGATCAATTTAATCAATGTAAATTATTAATATAAATTGTATATCACTGAATCAGACGGTATGGTGCGACAAGGTCACTCTTTCAGTCCGGAGAGGCGCGTGGTCGCTTTTCATTGGGGACAGATAGCATCGCGACGTAAGCGCGTTCATCCAGCACCTGAGGGCTCGCGGGCAGTTGACGGGGACAGCCAGCACGGGACAGCTCGCGCACGGTTTTGAATCTGTGCTTTTTTTTAATGAACCAACTGATTAATTAATGGAGGGACTACATTAAATTGACATCGTCTCACCGCGCTGAACTTACAGGGAGAAAAGGCAACAGTGGGTAAGTGCAAACTGGATTGAAAGAAGTTGCCAAAATATCAGTTTTTAATCAGAAAATCTTTTTAAATTACTAATTATATGGATCGTCGCTTAGTTTTAGCCTAACGGCAGCTGTTTTGTTGGGAGGTGAACTCATCAGGCAGAGGTATTGCATCTTTATGCTTTTGAGTTTAGGTCTCTGCAGTGATATTGTTGTCCCTGTTGCAACTTCGCAGTTTGAAAAGTCGTTATAGATCAGTGATTCTCAAACTTTTTCACGTCAAGGATCCCTAAACTGATACAAATTAGACCACGGACCCCCAGTTGATAAGATTTTATCCCAGGGTCCCCTATCTGGTAGGATTTTTGCTTTTAGATATTTTATTACAGAATGTAAATCCATGACCAAATAGTCATTCTGTCATTGTGTTACTTATGGATGAAATTATGGTGAAAATATATTGTTATCCTTTTTGCTGGGGACCACCTGGAACCCTATCAAGGACCCCTGGGGATCCCAGATCCCCCTTTGAGAACCACTGTTATAGACCTTTGTTATAATTGTATCCCAGAATATGTTTTTTTTTTTCACATAACAGCCTTTGTTAGGGTCTCACTCACAACTGTGAGAAATCAAAGGATTCATGCTTCATGCAAATATATTTAAACTGTGTTTCTTCCATAGTTTCTAAATGTTTAGACAATTAAAGCATTGCATTAACTTCTGGCTGTTTACTGTAACATGTACTTTACAGGATATGAGTATATAGAAATAAAATAGGAAGACATTACTTTGGGGAACAGATACTGAACAGATAAGGGCAGAGAGCTTGTTGTGCCCTGATGATTTAGACTTTAATCCTTTTTGTCTTGTGATTTACAAACTGATTAAAAACAGAGCTACATTTTGAAATACTGTAGGTGTTAAAATGATGTAATGCCCCTGTAAAGAGAAGAGCTGGGAGGCAAACTACTTTAAAACAAATGTACAGTACACATCTCGATCATGAAAGGATGTACTCTCCCAGTGTTTCTTTACGACATTAAACATTTCGTTGCAGCCCAGTGTCCAAAAGGTTGTGTATACACAGACCTTAAAATCGTAGTCCTTAAGATCTTTATCATCAACTCTATCTTTATGTCAACACTGGTGGATCAAGCAAGTTTGAATCAAATGGCAAAGCTACGGCTGAGAGTTTTTCAGAGAGGCACATAGGGTAAAGAGGTCAGACCAAAGTACGGGATTATAAAATGACATCAGTTTCTCCTCCAGCTGATTCTCTTTTTAAAGGTGCTCATGTAATTCATTGTAATTCAACTTGAGACTCAGCCAACTGCGCATGCGTGCAGGCTGTTTCTAATGTTGCAGATGAATTTTAAGGCAGTTAGCAGGGTAATGATAAATGGTACTCCTGCAATTTAGTATTGCACTTCCATAAATTTGGGGGACTTGCAAGAGACCAATGAAAAAAAATCAAATCAAACATGATGAAGCAGAGACCAAAATACCTTATATTCCTAATACGGTTAAGCTCCAAAAACCTGGGATTCTGCATTTCTTATAGTGCAACTCGATAGTGTCTTTCACCAGACCCTCCTTGTCTGGTAAATGCCCATATCTCTCAAATTCCATGTCCCATTTTGTTTGGATTTCAACCTAAACAAAAATTGCACCAAAAGTGGAATAAAATGTGTCTTGAAGAAATTACATAAAGGACACAGCTGGTTGTTTGTTTCTTTTTCCAGTCAAGCCACTTTGACTTGGGATTCTTAAAAGATGTGAGATAAATAGTATGACAATATGAAATGTCCTTTTGTGTGGAAAGTATTGCAATTCAGGAGCAGCATGGTGATGTCTTTACTTCAGACATTTTAGCTGCTCAGATATCTGTCTGTTTGGCATTTTTCCAGTTTATGTCTTTTTGACATTCAAATTATGACACATGTATGTGCCATTTGCCAAGACTTTCCTTATAGAATGGCACAATTGTGCTGCACCACCAAACTATGCTAAAGCCATCTTTCAAAGCGATGTTTATGCAGAATATTTTAGTAATACATATGTTTTAGAAATTGACAGTACCAATGCAACGAAACATTTTGGTGGGAGCCATTACATATTGTTTTTTATGTGTAAACCTTACTGTGTCGTGATACTGTTGTTATTGTATCATGAGCAACTTACAATATATGATTTTATCTCTGAGTAATTCACAGCTCTGGTAGGCACTGCATTTCAAACACAGTCATAGCACTTAATTTCTAGATAGCCTCACAAGGTTGTTCTTGCTGTGTGCAGATTGGATGACAGCAGGTGATGTAGTCATGATGTGCTGTTGCCTTGTGGGGACATGTGAAGTAATGATGATGGGGGCACAGTGAATTTTGGATTTTTTCCCCTGAAGCTTACATTGACAAGAAAAATAGACATCTATATTTATTCCCTGACTTTTGTAATCCCATACATCCAATACACTTATCATGTGATAAATACTATATACAAGGAATGTTTAAAAATTGTAATTAGTGATGCAAAGTCAGAGAGGTGTTGATTAAACTCTGTGGTCATTTTTGAAGCTCTAGTTTGTGATGTTGATACACTGGATTGTATTACATTGAAAGGACCTTCTAAATAGGTGAAAGGTATTTCTATAGATTAATCTTTACAGAGACAGAGCAGTTATTCCCTGGAGGGTCTTATTGCTTGTGAGTAAATGTATATAAATGTTTCTAAAAGAATAGGTATGAAATATAAGAATTGGGTGTAACAAGAAAACAATCTTAATTGTGTACTTTTCAGAGTTCTAAGTATTTTCTAATTAAGAAGGAGTTGTGCAGAGTTTTAACCAGCGCATTGCAACCTGCACCATCTTAACTCCCCAGATTAACATTTGGTCATCATCACACAATGACCTCGATCACTGCACACAGCTGAGGGAGGAACAGCAGCGGAAAAGTTTCAATTAGATGTAATAAGGCTCCAAATGTCCACCCGGTTCCAATCTCACAGCATTTATCAACTACATTACTCAAAGCCAACCAACAAAGCAAAAAAAATACAAAACAACACAAAATGTAATAAGTCTTCTTTTTCTTACATGCGTTTTGAAACCATGTAAACTTTTTATTATTATTATTTTATTTTATTATTATAATGAAAGACTACTGGATGTACTATCACACTTGGACAAAAAAACTGAAAGAACTAAAACCAGTAGCCATCAGAAATGTAGCATAATTATTCAAAACATGCAAAACACCATTATGATACTCTCAACTTCAAACATTTAAAAATCTGTAATGCAAAATATGAAGCAACACCATCAGAAAATGTCTCAAGTCTAATGTTGCATAATATTCAGTTGAATTTTTACTCTTGATGACGCAGCATCTGTCACTGTTTGGTGCTGCAACTATCAGCTGCAGCTAGTACATCCCGTGTGTGACGCCACCAGATCAACACTTCACTAGCACTGTATTGATCAGATTGGCTAAAAGCAAGAGGTCACTGCAGCGTTGCAATGTTTCTGTGCATTTGCTTTATATTTTAAGCCATTACTGTTGCAGCTGTTGCATTAGCCCATTTATGTGCATTAAAAATGATCCAAACCTTCACTGTAAAGTGAATTTAATTAGAATTGTCAAGCCAGATGTGAAAGCAATAAAGAGAAAAACCTGAGACAGAGAACTATGTGACACTGAGAGAGAGACCCAATCGGTGCCCTGGTTTCTAACCTCCACTGATCAATAACATCTTTGATGTCTCCATATTTGCATTGTGGCCTCACAATGTAGAGGGTCACTTAGATTTTATGTTGTACATTGTGTGCTGTGCAGTGTTGATTAAACTCTCCACCATAAAACCATCAAACTAAATTGAATGACACATAAAATACTATACTATATGAATGAAATATCAACAGAAATAGAACACACGTGACAGGGGAGGAAAAAAAGAGTGGTGGAGCAAAATAAGGGAGTAATACAGTATATTCAATGCCTTTTTCAATGACACTGAAATCATATTCCGTGCAAATCTCATCCGTCCACATAACACCTTAATATGGTCAGATAATCTGGATAGAAAGAGGACAGGGGAGGTGGCATAAAGAGAGATAATACATGGTTAGAGAACCACATGAAAGAAAGGAGAGAAGGATAGGTGGTGAAATCGGATTACTGTGGTCTTGCAGGAGAATTATGAGTGTGATGATCAAAGTAGAGGTTTTCCTATACCAGGTTTTCAGTTTAATGCAGTACTTAAAAGTTGTGCTGATCAAAACCAGTCTGACTTGTAATGCAATTAGACTGGCTTCAATAACTTTGTCCTTGTGGTGCTCTACAGTTGCTTGTGGTTAGTTCTGCTCCTGCATCAGTGCTTCTTTAAATAATCCATAAACCCTGGATGATTGTTGAGCAGTATTGTTTTCTCAATTTGCTTTGACTGTGGAAGGTTTAGTGCGGCTAGAAGACTTAATATCAAGGAATTACTTAAGGTCTTTTTTGTAGTTTACAAGCTCAACATTTCCGTGGAGGTGCACTCTACCATTCAAGACATCATGACAAATTTTAGGTAAAAACGAGCTTTACATCATATATATAAATATGATGTTTGCAAAGTCCTGTTTTCTTTGCAAGTTATTATACTTGTTTTATACCTTAATAATTACTTCAGGTATTTAATCAGATTTCAGTTTATGCTGATGATGTTTTAGTTTATTTAGATTCTCCTAAGTAATCAAATCCAATTATTAGAGAGTTGAATCATGGTATTTTGGTCAAGCTATGGCTCTTAATAGGTCCTAAGCCTTAACAGCTATGTCTATGCACTTATACTGGTCCCCTATAGGCTCTAAGTAATTAGGTGAAAAACAATCCCAACATCTTAGAACTTGTTCATTGTGAAATCTGTTCATGAAAGGTCTTGTTGTCTACCTCTGTCTCTCCATAAATAATTATACTTCTATGTGTGCTGTGTCACTCCCATGTCCTCCTGGTGTTACTATTAAAGAAAATCCTGGAACAAGTAAATTGTGCATTTTAAAAACCTAGCATAAATGAAGTCCTAGGTTGAGATATGGTTATTTTGTGGTGCCCACATACCACATAACTGTGATTCTGGCAACACAACCTTTGTTGCATGTCATATACCTTCCTCTATCCTGTTTCTTGTCTTTCTTCACTTTCAACTGTTGAACAATCCCCCCCTACTCGCAAAAAAGATATAGTTAGTTTACCTTCTAAACCAGGTATAGCTTCATTATCAATTAGCAGCCAATTTGCAGCTCCGAAATGTATTATAGATTGGTTTATTAATGTCTCATATCTCTACCTGGCTTAGTTGTGAATATCAGTATATATCTCATTATGGCAAATGTATATTAAATCATATGTAAAATAAACGTTCACAATTCAGTGAACCACTGTTCATTGTTATGCAACCAAAACTCTTCACACATGTAAAATTAAAACTTCAGGGTCATTGTATTCAGCTTACTGGACTCAGTACAATAATACAATACTACCCAACATGAATAACCACTATATCATCTAATATGTGACTCATCACATCTTTCAGCCTTCATCATATAAGTTTAACTCTGCTCTGGGGGTCCTGAAACTGTGAAGCAACAACTTCACAAGGACAAGCCAGACACCCCTGCATGTATATAATTATATGAGAAGTCATTTGAGATATTTGCCACCTCACCATGACAAGGTTAGGCAACACAGGGACATGTGCACCCTCACATTGCTCACACACACACACACACACACACATTTCCCTCATCACCTCCTCCAGCTACTGTTGTCAGTTGTCCAGCGACACTTCAGCCCAATCACGGAGATAGCAGACCTGAGAGCCTGTTCATTCGGTAGTGTTGGCAGGAACTACAGTAAAGGCACCAAGGTCAGGACTGCTTGTCAAGGGCTTTTATACCTTGTAATAAACAGCTTGCAAAATACTGACGCTACTGTAATATAGAATGAGAGATGGATCTATGAGGAGGGTAATAAGCTTTAGGTTCATGTATGAGGTCACTCCTTTTCTTAAACAAGAGTGTATAGCTCCTATTTTGCATGACAGGTGATGACGCGTTAGTCTCTATTGTGTCTTTGATTCATTTGTCTGTTTGTCCTTTTTCTAATTATTTTTTGAGAATTTTTTGTAGTTATTTGATAGTGGCAGTAGGAAACGGATGGGGGGGGGGGTCAAACAAAGGTCCCTGGTCTGGACACAAACGACACAAACTGGGGACATCATGGCCGCCGTTTTGATCCGTAGTCAGTTTTGATAAAACTGGAAGAAACTGTACATTTCACAATTGCAGTCAAAATCATCCCGACCCAAAAGATACAATACATTGATTGATGTGGCACACATGATTTCTCTACACTATAAATTCAGTGGTAGCATTGATTGGCTCTGGTTGGCTAAAGGG
Source organism: Thunnus thynnus (assembly GCF_963924715.1). Lineage (NCBI taxonomy): Eukaryota > Metazoa > Chordata > Actinopteri > Scombriformes > Scombridae > Thunnus > Thunnus thynnus. Next base: position 15,155,992 of record NC_089526.1, on the reverse strand, counting down.
GAACAATTAATTTTCAAGTATGCATCATTTGTGGGTAGTGACACTTGTTAGATTCAGTGAGTACAACTCTCTTGTATTATACCAAATCCCAAATGTATGCTATAAAATACCCTACTTGTGTGTTTATAGATATTCTTGCCACTTTCTATAACAGTAGCGGCTCTTACATGAATCCTCAGAGGATTAGCAAAACCATCAGGGAGATTACCGTAGTCACGAGCGCAGCTGTAATCCACAGTATATTGCCATCTCGACAGCAAGACATACTACCTCTTCACCCTCAACCAAGTCAGAGTCCCGGTTTATCCCAGTCCTTCATTTGAGCTACAATCCCAGTCTCAACCTTTGCCCAAGAAAATCCCCTCCAATTGCTTATTTATCAAAGATTACTCACCCTGTACCACTTGGTTTCCTGACCCAAAATGAAGGCCCTGCACTGGAGGCTTCTTTGTACAGGATAAGCTGTTTGGTAACTCACCAGTCCTCTCCATATAGTTCAACTCAACTGCACTGTAGAGTGACCATTCTTATGCTCCCTGTAAGATATTTAGAATAACATTGGTGTATACTCGGATACTGATTTTTAGGTCAGCCCTAAATGTAGTGTAGAAATGATTTTACAGTTTTTTGTGTCTCTATGTCTTTTCACAGGCTCCATGATTGCACCAGCACATCTTGGTGAAGTTTGCCTTTAGTCTTGACAGAGTTTGATTCTTGAAGTTGAGACTGTGGAGAGGAAAACCTACACCATATTTGACCGATAAAAATCCAAGGACTGAATGAGAGACCCCAAAGAGACACCACAAACGGTAAGTTTCTGATCACCATCTATTCTAGTACATTTAGCATATACACCATACTTAAGATCTGAACTGTCATGAAATGGTAATACAATAATTTGAAGAGTCTTCTGATTGTCCACATTCTGTTTTGACTCGTCAACAAGATAACTACACCACTGCAGCATCTGCTTCACCACAGTTCTCTAAATTCAATGACATATTTGCTGCTACTCTGATACTTACCTTTAATTTTGATTCTATTTGTTCTCATTTCTCTTCAAGACTGGCAGTGCATTAGACAAGAAGGTCCTAAAGCAAAGGGACACAAAACAGACAACTGACATCTCAGTAAAGGGAACGGAAAAAACAGATTCCACGTTGTTCTTCTCCTGTGATTCTTTCCCCCAAAGCAACAAAGCTCAAATCTTTTACTGAACATGTGTCAGAAAGAGAGGTCAACACACAAGCGAAGATGAACCCATATGTCACTTCTCACTTCAGGAGGGATCTCTTTCCCCATTTTCATTTGTTGTAGACCTTTGTCTACTCCATTTTTGTCAACTTTTGTCGCTTGAATTACATGGCTTGTTCTGTATTTGTACAGTTACAGCTGTAGCTCTTGTCTATTGTTTTGCTTTTCTCAGTGTACTTGCCACAGTGCAGGGAATGATTCTGTTCACTGGTTGCTAAAGGATTTAATGTTGCATACTCTTTTTACTTATCAGGATTCAGTAGTAGAGTGCTCTGAAAGTGGCTGTGCAAGGTAAATGCTAACACTACAAGCATACCTTTTCATTGCCAGATATATTTGCACATTTCCTTTTTGCTTTATTTATACCTTTATTTGTTTTTAAGTGTTATTTCTATATATTTAGACGTGCATGCTTGCTTTTTAGAAATGGCTTTTGTTCATTGTGTATTTTAAAGTGTCTCTTGCATGTGCTTATTGGCAGATTTCATCCACATATGATAATTTTCTCTTTTGTTGTTCTCTCATGTAAATTCTCTCTGGTGTTCAGGTAGCCTTTTGTGATCTGGTTCAAACAGGGATGCTGAGTAAGACCACAAGCCCAGTTACACTCTCAGCCACCCTAGATCTCAACACGTCTCTGTTCTTCTTCTCCCTCTGTGGCGTACACCTGATTTTATCAACTTTGGCGCTTGGCCCTTCCAAAAAATGTAGAAAAAACTTCCTCAGGTGACCTGTGTACTTACCTTTTCCCTCTATATAATCCTCCACGTAACACTAAAAACATGAGTAATGCCAGAGATAGATCAAAGTAATCTCTTTCTGTTGTTTTCTTCCCTTCTTCTTATCTGTTCAGGCATAGGTGATTTCTCAGCTGTAATGCTGAGCTGTAATGAGGTATGTCTGCTCTGATAGACTAACTGCTGCAGGTGATTGCTAACAGCAGTGTAGATTGTGTCAATATTATCTGTGCAAAAATCAGTACAAGCCTTTACCAAATTCACAATGGCCATCAAACAGATGTGCAGGCCCTTAGAAAGAAAATGTGAAATTGTTAAAGCAGTGACATGATAGAACAGGAAATGGCAAACAAAACATGGTTCTTTCAGTTGGGCCCTTTAGTTGGGCAAAAGAAATTTCCTTTACTTGTGAAGAAAACTGCAAGTCACAAGACTAGTTTAAGTTAAATTAGTTAAGTTAGCTGAAACTGATACATTGAGTCCATCTGTTCATTCCCTTGTCTGCACTGTATTCGATGGTTGATGCAACATGTAAGGACACTGATTAATGACTGATGAATAATGCCATAAGCATTTGATGTACTGAAAGTACTGCATTCTTTGTTTCCTCATGCCCATACCAAGGGGTTGTGAAACTGGGAAGAACTTTGATCGTAAGAATTGGCATGTTTTTTTGCTTTTTTGACTGCATGGTAGAAATTATTTTCTCATATCTTCCCCTGTTTGAAGTTTAATTTTTATTTGTCTGTAATCATAATTTGCATCTTGTCACAGTATTTTTGCAAGATACCCTGTAATTAGCCATTAGCCATAATTGTCTCCATCTCCATCCTTCTACTGCATTGCATTGTGGGCTTATAGCTTTTGTCGAATCGTACCCACTCTTGGATCCCTTTTATTGTTTTGAATTGAACAGACCCAATCCTGCATGCTCTTGTGATGTCTGTTGAGCTCAACTCAGTTCTCCTGCTCCTTGTCAACCCAATTATTGCAAACTCGAGGTCACAGAAATAGACTCCTTGAGCTACTGCTGACATTCCTCTTTTCAGCTCACCTCACTTGTTTACTTAATTGATTATGATTTAAGGGTGCTGGTTGTTAATGAATGCACTTGTGGACATACTTTAAGAAAATCACTTTGTTTGCTGAGCGATCTATCACTGAAAGGATAGACTGTACTGGGAAACAGCATTACAAGTTGGGGAAAGGACACACAAACAAGTGGCTGACCAATGGCCTTGGAGGGAATTATCCTGTGGTTACCATTGGGCACTATGGATTGCAATTATCTCTTTGTTAAGAAGGATTGAAAGACTGACTGTATTGTTAACACCACACAAAAGTCCATTGACTGTATCAAGGTGATAAATTACTACATCGATAATCAGATCAAGGCACACTGAGGTATTCTGAGTCATTGTGCACTTCTCCTTAAGAAAGAGGAGACTTAATAGTGCATGATGGGAGCAGCACGTGTGAAACGCCGCTTCAGTGCTGTGGTGGATGGGCCAGTGGAGGAGGAGGAGGTCATGAGGCTAGCACAGAGTGCTGCAGATACGGCTAGGGCAGGGGGGAGCCCAACGGGGTCAGGGACCCCAACCAGCCCCTCCCCAACCCATGCCCTCAATGGCAAAGCTCTACCTCTTCAGAGCAACACCAACAATGCACGGAGGCAGAGTGCCATGGGAGAGTCAGTTGGGGGAGATGCAGGAGGAGAAGGCGGGGTGAGAGCAGGAAGAACATGCTCAGGGCTAAGAAGTGGAAAAGGCAGTAGTGTAGGAGGAAGAGGAGAAGGCCGGTTATCCTCGGATTCACTCTCTTCCCCCTCCACTACCAACCGCCGGCGCGCCAGGCGCTCAAGCCGCCGGCCCCGACAGCGCTTTGTGGGCAAGGACGGACGCTGCAACGTCACCTTCGTCAACATGAGCGAGAGGGGCCAGCGGTACCTCAGCGACCTCTTCACCACCTGTGTGGACATCCGCTGGCGCTGGATGCTGGTCATCTTCACCCTCTCCTTCCTTCTCTCCTGGCTACTCTTTGGATTTGCCTTCTGGCTCATTGCCTCCGCGCATGGGGACCTTTCCATTCGGCTTTCCCCCAGCTCAGGGACCTCAGGATCAGGAGAGGCTGGGTCTGGAGGAGAGTCGGATAGAGAGGCAGTGGTTGAGGAGCCGTGCTTCCTCCAGGTGAACAGCTTCATGGCAGCCTTTCTATTCTCCTTGGAGACGCAGACATCCATCGGTTACGGATTCCGAAGTGTGACCGAAGAATGTCCCCTGGCGGTGGTGGCGGTCGTTTTGCAGTGCATTGTGGGCTGCATTATTGACGCCTTCATCATCGGGGCAGTCATGGCAAAGATTGCCAAGCCCAAGAAGCGCAACGAGACACTGGTGTTCTCTGACACAGCTGTGGTGGCGCTGAGGGATGGGAGACTCTGCATGATGTGGAGGGTCGGTAACCTACGCAAGAGTCACCTGGTAGAGGCGCATGTCCGAGCACAACTACTGAAGGTAAGTGGAGGGAGATCAATAACGGCCATAATGAGAAATGCAAAGAGGTCAGAAAATATGGCAATGATAAAAAAGACAAGCCTTTCCTTTTAGAGAATAAGGTCAAAGAGGTGATTTGAGGGTAAAACTGAAAGAAAAGTAAAAGAAAGAATCACCAAAAATATACAGGTTGCTGACGTGAGAGATAGTGGTGGAGGAAAAAAGGTTTCAGTAGTGAGAAAGAGAGAGCGCTGAGACCATCTGGCCTGTATTCTGTGGACCGTAGTTAATGAGAGCTTGTTTTATTTTCCCTCAGGGGTTAGGAAGATTTACCATGGATTAACTTCCCCACAATTCTTTAACTGAGAGCCATTGTCCTTCATCATCTCATTTTCCCTTGTGTGTACTGTATCTACATTAGTTTGGGTGATTGTACTCTATACTAATGTTTACTCTAATCTCTGACCGTATGTTACAACATGTTTCCTTGTTTGCGCATGTTTTGCCATGTTCATTGTTCATTGTGTGCGTTTGTATGCGTGTGTGTATGCTGCCACAGTTGTCCACAGGGTCAAAATCTGTGGAGCAGTGAGGCTACAACATAGACAGTTTGATCTCTCTTAATAGCATGACCATATCAAAGTTCAGACAGGGCAGATGAGATTAAGTTTGCGAGGATCAAAGAAATACGATTCTAAATGCTGGGCCTGGATATTGTTCCATAGTAAAGGTTGGGTGAGTGATAAGCCTATGGGTGGTACAAATAAAGACTCACATTGTCAAATTCAGCTAAATACAATAACCAAATACTAAGCTTTTGGGTCAGTGCAAGAAATTTCATTTCCATTGTTTTTCTCAGGAGGAAATGGTGACTCTCTCTCTCTCTCTCTCTCTCTCTCTCTCTCTCTCTATATATATATATATATATATATTACTTACTCCTGCCTGCCTTTGGCTGTTGTTTGTTTCACATTGGAAATCGTTTCTAGTTGCCATTTAATGTTTTCCTACATCTGAAAATCAATTTTGTAACATTGCAGCATCTAATGTGGAAAGTTTTATGTACCAAATAGTGACTTTATTTCACTCTTTATTCCCAACGTGCTCTCAGCCAAGGGTGACTCCAGAGGGAGAGTTCCTCCCGCTGGATAATGAGGACATCAACGTGGGTTTTGACACCGGCACTGACCGCATCTTCTTGGTCTCGCCGGTGACAGTTGTCCATGAGATCAACGATGAGTCACCCTTCTTCGAGATGGACCGAAAGACCCTGGAAAATGACTCTGAACTGGAGGTTGTCGTCATACTTGAGGGCATGGTGGAGGCCACGGCCATGACCACGCAGTGCCGTAGCTCCTATCTGGCTTCTGAAATCCTCTGGGGACATCGCTTCGAACCAGTGCTCTTTGAGAGGAAAGAAGGTTACCAGGTGAGAGAGGAACAAAAGAGTTATACACAAAGGATAAGCATCCTTAGGCCCATGATATTATATCCATAGTAAAGTGATATGTTTGTTTGTCTATAGTTTGAAGGGGTCTACATGCTAATTTTTATACCTCACAAAAATGTGTCTTGAAAAATAAGTGAACCCCATTTATTCTTGTGTTCTGTCCTTTTTCCAGGTGGACTACTCATTCTTCCATCGAACATATGAGATCCCGAACACACCCTCATGCAGTGCAAAAGAACTTGCTGAGCAGAAGTACATTCAAAGCTCACGCTCGTCGTTCTGCTACGAGAATGAAGTGGCTCTGCAACTCGTCTCCCCTGATGATGAGCCTGGCCAAGACCCTGAGTGTCCCTCCCCACCAACCCGAAGGCAGTCACTGTCAGAACATCTCCACTACAACTGAAGTTGGGGGACAGGAGGCCTCAAGGGAAAAGAGACAGGAGGTTGACCCAGGCATTGAGAGGTAGTACAGGCAAGGAGAAAGGGTTAGACAGGTAGGAATGGGCAGGCCAAGAGAGCCAGGCTTAGAGGTAGATAAGACCATGAACAAAGAATTTGCCAGTATCAGCATATGAAATAGGAAGCAACATTGTTTACAATAGTCAGACAAGTTCAGAAGAGGAATAGGTCAAGAAATCCATTCAAATTTGAAGTTTGCAAATGAAACAAGGTTTTGGTTAGCACTACTGCACAGATTAAAGGATGAACAGAAAAATAGACAGGAGATGGACAGATAGAGAAACAGTGGGAGGTTTGGGGTCACTATAATGGGGAGATGGGTTACTACACTGACCTAGTTGTCTGATTGGTCCTGGCAATCTTTCAGAATCATTGAAAACGTGTCTGCTAAATCTCAATCTGGCCCATCACTACCACAACACGCCCATCTGACTTTAGAGCCAAACCGGCAGGATATACAAGAGCACCCCATGGTGGCTCTAACCTGCAACTGCACTCCCAGCTGTATGAGCCTGGCTGGACGAATTTTGACCTCGATTTGAGGCAGCTTCTGTATGCAGTGATTGGTAGTGTACCTAACGAGGTACATCTCAGGAATGTATTTCACTATGATACTGACTTATCATTTCAAGGTTTTATTTTCTTATGGTAAGTATGGAAAGTGCATTTTTGTGACACTTGGAGCGTGGGGGCTGCTTGTTAGAGCCAATGCAAAGCAACATTTACATAGAGAAACAGCTGAAAACTTGCAGCGGTTTTGAGCAGTCTCTTTTCTATGTAATGTACTTACATACTATGTAATGTTGTTTGTTTTTTGGCATTTTTTTGTTCCCGAGTGCACTAATATCTACATTATCTCTTCATGCTCTTTGTTGATACAAAACAACCACACTGTATTGTTTTGCTCTGTCACTTTTGGACAGAGCAAAAATAAATAAATAGATGATGAATGCAGCAGTTGTAGTAAGCGACTGAACTATGACATTATTACCTTAAAAGTGTCTTGGCACTTGGACCTTGACCATCTAAGATTCAAACTGGATCCAAGGCAAAGGACTTGCTCTCATCGACTCTGTATGTGCATCGGAGGCCTATATTCATCCTCAGCAGTAGAATGGTACTGAGATGAACCTGAGTGGAGGATGGTATTATGATGATGGGATGATTTATCGTGTCTACATCTCATAGAAAAAAAACAACTGTCTAACATCTCCACAAGTTGATGGGGATTGAACTGGAAACTACACCACATTCATAAAAAAAATATTCTGTATTGTAAAATCATGTGACGCTCTTCTCTGATTCTAATGTGTTACAGTTGGTTTTGCTCGTAAATTGTGAGAACATAATAGTGGGTGGTGCCTTCATAACAAAGCAGAGATTTTGCAACTGTCCCTTCATCTGCAGCAGTTTATTTAATATTTGAAATGTGCTTAAACCTTATCTTGTGACTTCATTTAGAGCAGTGTTACTTAAGCAAGTGTTTTTTTTTTCAAATCACCTTAACATTTGTAGTATGTTGTGCTAAGTAGACAAACATGTTTGTGCAAAATAAGTGCTGTGAATCTGCTCAGTGACTGAGAAGTCTCAATATGAACATGCACTGATAAGGATGCTTTAGCTGCATTATATAGTAGACTATGTAATAGTTGCACTTTGTAGTTATATAACAAAGCACCTGGAATGTTCTTATTTATTTTAGATCTTGTATTGATATACAGTAAATTATGCCACCTGAGTATTAAGTGTTCTGATTACAGGAGGTGTTGGGAAAGGAAGTGTCAGGAGTGCAACACGATATTTAGTGTTGCCCTATAATCAGCCTGTCCAATGCACAACCTGGGATCTTGTTCTTTGTACTTTGCACTAGAGAAATATATATATATATATATATATATACATACACTTAGCGGCCACTTTATTAGGAACACCTGTGCAATTTAATGCAATCCAATACAACAGCTCTGCCATAAATTCTACTTTTACAAAGATTAAACATTTTCAGTCTTTGTTGATATTGTCAGAAAGGTGATGATTCTACTTTATGTTTATTATTGAGGTCGCAGTGGATGGTGGTGTACTGAAGGGCACTGTATTGAAAAGTGTTCCTAATATTTTGCCCCCCTCATGTATATTAATGGAGTGGACAAAATATTATACAAATAAAATAAACTTTTCAATATAATGCACCCCAGTACACCACCACCCACTATGACCTCAATAATAAACATAAAGTAGAATTTATAGCAGAGCTGTTGTGTTGGATTGCATTAGATTGCATAGGTGTACCTATTGAAGTGACGAGTGAGTATGTGTGTGTGTGTGTGTGTGTGTGTATATATATATATGTATATATATGTATATATATATATGTATGTATGTTTGTATGTATGTATGTATGTGTGTATATATATATATATATATGGAGACAAATATCAATGAAGCTCTGCAGCACAGTAATAGTGTGGGATCAGCACAGGTTTACCTCTACGCATCAGTCACAGTGTTGTTTCACTTGATTATTGAAAAGATGCTCTATGGTAACCTCGGGGGGGTGGGGGGGTCAAGGTATTGATAACATATTATCTTTTACAATTAGTGTTAATGCTGTTCTTTGTCTGTGTCCTCCTTTACGCTTCTCCTGTATGGCTACCATGTTCTATTTATAGGCTGCATGGTGGGTCATGTTGTTCACCTGCTTCCACTTCCATGAAATATAACTTAAACTTAGAGCACCATCACTTTAACCATGATAGCGCTTTTTAAACACTGCAGAAGAAAAATATCCATTGAGTTTTTTTTATAATATCACTGGTTGCTAGGATTCACACTATACATAGTGGTTCTTTAATAGGTATTTAGAGTATATTTCATACATAAAACTACACCATTTTTAAGTAATTTAGTGAGATGAAACCAATAAAAGCTGTAGCTACCTTTCCTGGGGTATTTTGCTAGAGAAGAAGGGAAAGTCCCACCCTGTTCTAAGACTGAAATGTAATTTCAGAGCTGCCTCTGGCACAGAGCACTTCCAAATGAAACTAAACTGTGTTGTGGAGCAAATAAAACACAAGGATTGAATTGCTATTATTGGTTGTTTCTTTTTCATTTTTTTTCATTTTGTAGCGCTCATTGACTGACTGTTTTACAAAATGTCATCCAGAATTTAAAATTGCTCTCATCTTAATTTTTGCATTTACATTGACATACTTTTCTATTTCCTTTAGCACTTCTACAGCAATGCTAAAGGAGAAATATGTATTTGTTAAACTTAAATGTATCATGTCCATATTATGCAGAGTATCATTGTGATTGTGAATAAATTAACTGTTTTCTTCTTAAAAATTCAACAAAATTGTAAAAGAAAATGTTGCAAGGGGCACTAATTGTGTTTTAAATATCTCCACTTTTACATTAGAATTACCTGCCAGAGATTAAGCTTTAATCTTTTGTGTCTTTTTTCTTAAATCGTTTTGTCACAGAGGGAAGTGCAAATATTTTTTTTTCCTGTGTAATGTCCACAACTCTATATTTTCACTCATGCCTCTGGACCTAAACCCAACAATGATTTTTATTTTTTTTATTTTTTTAAGTGAAAGAATGTTAAAACCTTCTGATGTAAATTGAACTAGTATAAATAACTTGTAATAACTGAATTGAACAAAGTTGACAGTTAGAGGAGATAAACTAAAGTATACATTTTTTTTTGTATTGTCAAAATAACCTGGAAATTTCTGCCAAACAATTTGTTTATATCTAGCGAAACAACTTATCACAGGCCCTGAAACCCGATCACTGCTGATAGATCAGAAGAATAAAACATGTTGTTAAAAGAATTATGACCCTATAGAAACATTTATAGCTAATAAATGCTATAGGATAGATATATAATATATAGTCTTAACTTAAGGTTCACTCACTAGTTTTTTGGTGAGCTTTCAACCGCATCTCATTGTCATCAAAGAATGGAGTTTGCTCCGTTATACTGTAGTTGAAATGGCAAATTTTTTTTTTCTACATGAGATATAGGCTACAAAATATTTCATAATATTTCTATTTTACTTTACATGGGTATACATTAATCATCAAGTACAAATTTGATTTCCTTACGGGAGTATTTACATTTTATGCAACTTAATACTTCTACTCCACTACAATAAAGGAAATATTGTGCTTTTGACTCCACTACATTTATCTGACAATTAGCCTATAGTTACAAGTTAATTTGTAGATTAAGATTTTACAAAAGCAAAACAGAGGATTATCTTTTCATCATCATTTCAAATCACCAAAACTAGCTCCACCTTAACCACAGTAAAATAGTATAAACACATTAATTAATTAATTAATTAATGCATCAGTAAGAATAATCCAATAATATGATATTCAATACTAACAATTTTCTGCAGATGAGTTATTTCACTTTTGATACTCAGAGAACATTTAGCTAATAATAATTATGTACTTTTACTTAAAAGCATCAGAATCTACATTGGCCAAGTATGCATACAAGTAGTTTGACTCTGGTTTAGTGTCTCTAACATACTTACACCAAATAACAACAGAACAATCTTCAGAAATATAGACAAGGAATTACTAACTTATATACAGGTGAAACCATTTCTGTGGAATGTAAACAGGATACAAATAGTGCAAAAAAGTGCAAGGAGTGCTGAGATAAATATTAAATGTTTAAAAAAAAATGACATGTTATTTTATATACATATAGTAGATGGAAAGTAACATTTTTTGTTAATGGGGTATTTAAACAGTGTGGTTACCTTTACTTGAGTAAAGGATCTAAATACTTTTTTCCTCCCAGTACCCTGGTACCTCGGGTACTCGGCTTCAGTCGGATTTTCTGGGGATGATCTGAATCACGCGCCTGGAGTCAGATCTTTCCAAGCAAACCGTCTGTTGTATTTGGACAAATCCGACCTCAGATCTGTGTCTGCGGTCACCAGCCGCCGCTGAGTCGTAAACAAAGGGCGCGCAAATCTCTCTACTCTAGCGCGAGAGTGCCGCACAGGCACCTGCTGCAGCACTCTGATTGGCTGATTAACACGTCAGTTACAGTTAGCCCCGCCCTTCGTCTGTTCTCATTGGTTAAAGGCGGAGATCTTTGTGCAGCCGTTGACGCCATTCGTCGCCGCACCCGTTTCATGCCAGTAGAGGGGCGGAAAGCTGGTGCTGCATTCACAGGGCGGGTTTACGGCTCGGTTGTAGGATTTCATTGGAGTTATCCTTCGCTAAAAAACATCTTCTCGCACCTGGTTGGTCTCCTGGCAGGAAGCGCTGTTCCTGGGCTGAAGCCGCCGCCTTGCCCTCACTGCTCTCTGTCTATTTTATTCCCACCGAGAAGTGTGTGCGGCTCTACGGAGAGAGCGGTGCAATGATAAAAGCCGCATATGCGGTAGGCTACACACCTATCAGGCAGGAAAATATCCAAGAAACAGCCTCATCCCGGTTCTCCTCGCACCGCAGCCTTATCCACGACTCAGAGCGGAACCTGAAGGTAAGAGATTTAATTGCCTTTACCCTAATCCAACTCGTAAATAGCCAGTGTAATATCCTAAACGTATCATATTTCTGTGTAGCTGGCTAACCTCGGTAGGTTAGTCTAAATGCGGTGGCATAACGCCTAAAAATGAAACGTTGGTGGGACAAGAGGCGTTCATACTGGTTGGATCTTTATGTACGCCCTCGAAGAGAGGCTTACATCTGACCTGAAGTCTGGCAAAGGAAAACTGTCTGATCATGGCCATTTTATAAAGGATTTCAGCCCATATAATTATAAGGTACAGGCCTAATGAGTTTTGTGTAAATAGTAATAATAATGTTAATAATAATAATACAACCTAGCTATTTTTCCCAGTGATCATGGCTTGGTTTTGTAGCAGCCACATGTATGCGGTTCACAGAGTCAATTAAAGGCTGGGCCCCATGTGATTGTTCATGTCTTATGTTGTAGGTGTGGTTGCCTTCATCCGTTTTTTTTCGTTTTTTTTTGTGCAAGGGAATACAGCCTTGAAATGCTGGTAATTTATAGGGGTCACGCCGCAGCTGTAATGCTCTGCAGTGGCAGTGTAATTATTATAGCCACTGGCTTAATAATGTCACCTCTCCTCACTGTCCGCTGAAGTGCGCAGATGCCACGCTATCATCACCGATGCAATGCCCGTTTGCATCAAAGCTGGAGGAAAAAAGGCGTCTCCGGCCTCCCCCCATCCCCTCCCCCCTAAGCCCCCCACGTACCCGTTTAACACGCACGCAATCACGCGCACGCACCCACACATTAATTGCACACACACACACACCACAGGACCTCCCGCAGTGAATGACCTCAGTTCAAACTCAGAAGGTATTGTCTGTGGGCTGCTGCTCAGTGTTCAGGGTGTTGCTATGGAGGAGAACAGTCAGGTTTTGGCAACTCCAGATGCTGCAGGACGAGTTTGCTGGTCAGTTCAGGCTGTGCTGCATCTACCTGTGAGGTCTGTGTGTGTGTGTGTGGGTGGTTGTCAAGACTTTGCTTTAGAGGGATCATTGGCATCGATGTGGCTCAGCAGCAGCATCACACACTGCAACTATATCATTCAAAGTGGTGAGCTGTCAGTATGCCTTTCAGTCCTCCTCTGTGATCAACGGTAAAGATGATTTAAGAATGGGACTAAAAGACTATTTTAATGCAGTGGATACTGTACGCACAGAACTGTAACAACAAATAAAATACAATAGAAAGACCAAAGCCTGATATATAGTAGCTTATTCCTGTGCGCCTGATAGACCTGCATTGTTGTCCAAGAATGACTAAAAATACATTCATGAGCCACATAGTTGCACAGGGTGACAGGTGACAGGCACTGTAGTTTGTTCCCACATCAAACATACACAGTCCTGAGTGACGCAAATACTCGCTTGAACACTTAATGCATCTGTGAATGTCCTTTTTGGGCAAAGGGCCACAGAACATGCCACAAGACATTGTTTCTTTGATCACAATAAAATAGAGAATAACACCAACTTTATTCTCTAAGAACAGATGCACAAAAGGCTGCTTTATGACACTGAAGGAATCACATATTCTCCATACTGACTAGCTGGGTGGTGGCAACTCTTTCATCAACTTGGTTATTCCACACCCAGAGTCATATTGCAGTAACAGGTATGGAAACGGCAGGGCTGGGGGCTGGATCCTGTCAGGAGCAGACACGGTGGAAAAAACTTAGACAGAGATGCATAGCAGGAATCAGGCCCGATGACATACCTGCTGAGGCATGGAGACGCCTAATAGTTGACACATACATGCATGCACGCCGGCACAATAGTTACTTCAGAAGACCTTGTGGTAGCTCATTCCTCCATGAAGCTATTTCATGAATTCAGAAAAAACAAACATCCTCCAACAACTCTCACATATCTCTGACCAAATATGTCAACACGCAGAGGCTATTAACTAATTTGCTTTAATATCAGCAATGAGACTTTAAGACAAGGTCAGCCAGTGCTAATGCTATAGTACTGTACATTTGTTACACGCAATTGAGTTGTTCATTGTGGGCCATTGTGGACAGAGCAGCAGCTAGACCTTCGGAAATGATGTCAGCCCCTCTGGCCTCCTCTCTCTACCGAGAGAAGTTTTCTCACAGAATCACCGCTGGACATGATTTCTTAGTTGTCAGAACAAATCTAGAAACATCCTGTTGTAGAACTACAGTTGTACTACATGTTTCAGAGTAGTAACCACTTCTAGCTACTGTCACCTCGTCTCGTGAATCAACATTTCGGCCACTAGTTCTCAGTAGAGTTTAATCTCTTTGGCCTGCAGTAGAAAGATCTAGTCTACTTTCTCTTGGTTTACCAGTAGATTCAGTCTATTTCGATCCTCTCCCCTCACTGCTATTCCACCCTTTTTCCTCCTTCTTCGCCATCCCTCCCCCTCTCACTTGTCATGTCAGTTTACTGAGTCGATTGATGTATCTCGCTGCTCCTCCACCCCTCCAGCCCTCCACCCACCAATCTCTCTGTCCTTCTTCCATCCCTGTCTTTTCCTTGATTTGCTGTGTCTTTCAATTAGGCCATCATCTGAGCTGGCTATGGCCTGCATGCTACTTGCGTGCTCCCACTGCTCTTTCTTTATGTGTGGGCGCACATGAAGTGTCTTGACACAGAAACGCATCAGCGTCACTGTCCGACAATTCTTTACATCATCCCCATCGCTCCAGTTTTCAGCCTTCCCACAGGACAAGAACACAGGCTCACTTTTTATTATCCCCTTTTTTTTTCTTCTTTTTTTGTGTCGTTTCCTCTCCCAGTGCCAGTAGTACCATGTCCAGGCCAACGGGGGGCGGTGCCAACGATGTCACCCGCTTCCTGTCATCGGGAGCGGGGCCAGGGTCTCCCACCACCAACTCTGCTGTGTTCACTGCTGCCAGCCAAGCCGACTGGGCGGCCAAGAGACTAGTGTGGGTGCCATCGGAGAAGCATGGCTTTGAGGTAAGTTGGTATGGTCCACTGATACCCGGTCAACAGAAATGTGTTGGCTTTTGTCTCCAACAAGCACCAACTGAAATCACACTTGTAAAGAAATTAAACTGAAGCTCATTTTCAGGGCTAAATTACATAAAAGGTTAATTTATTTGTACAACTTGCTATCACATTCCTGTTTTCTACTATCAGGGTATTAATGCTCTGGTAAATTATTGACCCCAAGTGTTTGCCCTTTTACATTGAAGGTGTGTCAAAGAGGTGGGGCAGTCTGCGTCTTTGTATATGAGTGTTATCATCTTTTATGAGCTTTTTAATCCACATGACGGTGCCCTATTTTCCCTGGCTTCCCTCCATCCTATTAGATTCTTTAATATGCCTTGTGATGCTTTCCAACACATTTAGGCCTAATGACTATCACAAGGCCCTTGTCATAACATTCATTTGTTCCACTTTGCCTTAGTACTTGTGCAATGCACACAACAAGTTTTCATTACTGTAGGATGTGACATATGAATTCGATGTCCTCTCTCTGAGCCTGCCTCTCTCTGCTGGACTGGTTTAGTGGAGAGCTCTATGAATAGAACAATACTCTCCTTCAGCCTCCTAATGTTAAAGAGGCCGTTGCAGAGACACTGACTTCATTTTACACTCATGATCTGAGAATGGCACTGTTGGCCAATCTCTCTCACACACACACACGCACACACACACACACACACACACACACACACACACACACACATACCGAATACACACATTCATACACTGTACACACACTCTTAACACAGGAACGTTTTCATCCAGTTTCTTATTCTGAGCGTGTAGTTCAATCTGTGACTAATATACAGCCACACGCATGCAAACTCATACACACACACACACATATTTTGTGTGTTGTGCATGTCAAGTAGCAGAGAGGATGAAGTGTAGCAGAGCTGTGACCTGGTCAAAGCTAGAGTTCCCTGCTTCCTGTCTAACCAGCACAAAATCAACAGCATGACCAGAGAGGTCCTCTTTCATTTTCTGTCACTGTCTATTTTTGTCTGCCGTCGAATGCAATCAATCAATCAATCAAACTTTATTAATACAACACAAGTCATACATCAAATGCAACTCCAAGTGTCGAACATGAAACGGGAAACATTTAAATGAATAAAGTATAATATAACTAATAATAACATAAGAGATAAGAAATAACAGTTAAAGTGCAAGTTGAATTACACACACATCAGATAAAAGCCATGCTAAAAAGGTGTGGTTTAAGTTTATTTTAAAGATATCCCCCCTCTCTGCCAAAGCAGTTTTACAGATTTTTAATCATGTTTTCAGTGCTTGCTTCATTTTAAATGCAGAGTACCAGGTTTGATGTAGAATCAAAGGACTAGACCAGAGTTTTTTTTGTTGCCTTAGATTTAGCTTAATAAATGCAAATCATGCATATTTTTTGAAAGTTTTCCTACCTGAGCTAATGGTAGCTATTTTCTTACATTTCTTACTGATTTCTTCAAAATCTTAAAAACTTGCTTGTGATTGCTAATCCAACATGTTATGCTCTTCATTTCAGTGTATTAAAGGACAATGAACATCCAAAATTTAAGACTTCTGAGAGGATTTGAGGCTGCCGAACAGAATATTTTTAAAAGCAATAAATGATTAAATTCACATCAACACATTCAAGAGATTGATTCTGGTTTATTTATTATTCTGAGATTGATTTCCTGACAGCGTATCTCATGAATACCATGAAATCTTGACAACTTTCACATCAATAAATACCTAAAGCTTATCTGCTAATTCATTTTAATACTCTCCAGTACAGCAACTCCTCTCAGCCATCATCTTTCATATTCCCCTTATTTAATCTCTCTCTCTCTCTCTACTAACAGTCGGCCAGTATTCGAGAGGAGCGTGGCGATGAGGTGGAGGTGGAGCTGACAGACAGCCAGAGGCGGGTGACTCTGTCCAGGGAGGAGGTGCAGCGGATGAACCCCCCGCGCTTCAGTAAAGTGGAGGACATGGCCGACCTCACCTGCCTCAATGAAGCCTCTGTGCTGCACAACCTGAGAGAGAGATACTACTCCGGCTTGATCTATGTGAGCGCGCAACACGTTTAATGCACGAGGGGGTGAAACGCAGCATATAGCGAATAAAGAAACACCAGCACGCAAGAAGCAGTTTGTGAACACATGTATATGTTAGCTGTGAGCACCCTGGCATCTCCTTTGTAACTGATACGGGATGGTAAGAGAAGTGAGGAGTCAGTTTACAAAGTTGCTAGTGTGTGTGTGGTGGCAGTGGGGGTATCTCCAGTTTCTGGTGTAGAAAAAGAACAGGGGTCAGAGTGCAAGGAAGGAGTTGGACAGGATAGATAGTTAGGAATGGAAGTCACAGTGACGTAAAAGACAATTAAATAATATACAGGCGATTAAGTGTTGTTTTAGAGATAAAGATATCAATTGCTGGAATAGCTGAGAGAGGCGTATTACTATATGAGATAAGATAAAGTGTTTCATTCATTACCCTCACTACAGTTGGAGTGCATTAGGAGAACACTACTGTCTGGGTGTGGATGGGCTCTGCGTAAAATATTTAGTTCAATTTCATTTACACAAGGCCAAATTTTCCTTTCTGAATGAATTATGCATTTTTAAATCCTACAAAAAGCAGCACATTTAGAAATGCTGTGTCATTGTTGACGGAGTCAGTTGTGTATTTTGAGAGAGGATGATGTTATGTGTATTTATATATAGTATGTGTGCAGTTAGTGTATCTGTCATTTCCCCATGTGAGTATTAGTTTAGCCCTCACTGTTCACATAAGGTGTCCTGCTTACTTGTGCCACAATAAGTATCAGGAAGAATGTTGTTGAACTGCATAATATATTGTAACCAGAAAAAGACAGACTATTAATGCTGTACTTTCTACTGAAGCAACTATTTAATGAGATATTACTACTCCTGCAGGTATCAAACAGGAAAGGCAGGCCACTCACAGTTATTGGCAGTCTCCAGGAATCCATCATAAATTATTTAACCCAGTTCAAAAACAGAAAGTAGTCCGAAGGAGTAATTACATCCAGTGTTTCATCTTTTGAGTGGATTATAAAATATGTACACCAACCTTTTCAAACATAACTAGAAGTAAATGAGGCAGTTTTATTCTGACTGGAATGATATCCTGATTGTTCTCCATGGAAGACATATCCATATGAAGAAATGGTAAATGTAAACCTCTCTGTTCTGTGTGTTTTTTCCAGACGTATTCAGGGCTGTTCTGTGTTGTGGTGAACCCTTACAAGAACCTGCCCATCTACACAGAGTCCATCGTGGAGATGTATCGAGGCAAAAAACGCCACGAGATGCCCCCGCACATCTACGCCATATCAGAGGCCGCCTATCGCAGCATGCTGCAAGGTACTCCGCACTATCTGTGACCTCTGACCTCTTACTAACTCTGACAGTGTGGACAAGCCACGCATCTGCTATCAGCTCAGCTGTCCTGAAACATGGTGTTGAATCTCATCTGTGATCTTTGATCACTAAGCCACACCATAAGAGTCATTTGAAGGTGTGGTATTTTTTCTTGACCTGTGGCTGTTATCAAAAGCCTTTAAAAGTGAAAACAAATATGCAAGACGATGTTTTTCGCAACAGAGATTTCCAGGTGTGGCAGCAACCCTTGTGACGAGCAGTAGATTGAGTAATATCATTGTATATTTGTTGTAGTGATGACGGTAACCATATGGCAGACATTTTTTAGGTCTTACTTGTCCATGAGTCTTACCTGTTGAGTCCATGAGATGAGACAGAGAGAATTCCCATCAACCATTAAAAAGCCGTTAAAGGCTGATTGAGCAATATCTCTGCCTCAGGGTGTCTTCCTGAGATAGCAGGACAAGACAGGTGAGGCTTAGTGTCTCTGCGTTTTACCTTTTTCCCACCACCCCTCACCACCCCCGGGGTAGGTTGTAGGCGTGTTACAGTGATTGAACCTGCAGGACCAGTATAAATTCTTCCAGACTAAGCGCGTGGGAATCCTTCAAGGCAAACACACAAGTGATGTTGCAACCAATGTCCACCCATTGACTCCCAGTGTCATGTGGTTTGGCAGCCTGGAGAGACCAGTCGAGCTGGTGACCTGCTTCTCTCCACAGTACTAATTAGCAAAGGAGTGACTGACATGTCAAGAGCACAGTGAGAGATTTAAATCCTGGAGCAGTGGTCTAGTCCATCGAGTCCATCTGCACACTCATGTAATATGTATACACCTATCAAAACTTGAGGTGTGAAGCTCTGTGGAAGGGACCAGAGCACTTTATGCCTACAGTAGTTAGCGGGGGTGGAGGCTCAGTGTAACATGAATGGCACAGCCAACCTCCTCACCCCCATACAGCATATCACAGTGTGTTATTTCAGTGAATTGTACTGTATGTCTGCATGCGTAGACCTTCTAATAAGCAGAGCTGTTTGATGTTGATTTTGTAAGCCATGTATTAAACCAGATGTTTTACACGGTTGCAGAAATGTAGAATAGTCCCATCTAATACTGACGCTACTTTAAGAGGCTCTATCTATCTTTCTGCTTTGTTGTCTACAGACAGTAGTAGACAGTCTACAGAGTAATGATTGAGCTATGAGTGATATGCATGATGTCATGTCTTCACCCAGGTTTTTTTTTGTTCTTTCACAGACAGAGAAGATCAGTCAATCCTCTGCACGTGAGTAGCCTACAATGGGACGTCTATGTGAGAATTGTTTGCAATGTGTTGTGAGGGAACTTTTTGTCAGGGTCACATTTAGAGTTTCTGCCTCTGTTGGAGTGTGTCTGTGTATGTATGTGTCTGTATGTGTGCTTTCACGTGTCTTCATTGGTGTGTATCAGTGCCTCCAAAATCCTGCACACTGTCGATCACTTGTCTCACTTTATTAACAACGTTTTGGTCCTCAAACCTTCATCAGGAAAGGTTCATACAGACAAAGAGCACCGGTGCCATATATATATATATATATATATATATATATATATGTATATATATATATATATATATATATATATATGTAAATGCCCGGGGGAAAAACACCAATCAGAGGCTGTAAAATAAGGTTAATGAGCTCCTCTGGCTTTTCGGGCTGAATCTAATTGATAGAAATATGAATATAATAGAAAAATACATGCATCAAAAAGGTTCAAATAAGTGCATATCCCACAATAAGAACAAATATGTTAAAGGGATTGATAAATATCCTGCAATAAAAACTAATAAAAAATTATTAGGCCTGCTTAGAGGATAAATGTAAATATTAGTATGAAGTAGTAAGAAGAAGTAAAGAATCTAATTATGGAAACAAGAATACTCCAAACATATAGAATTCGCAAATAGTCAAATCACCCAAAATATCAAAAAATGTCAACAAACTTTTAAGGTTAAGGTTACGTTTAGGCCTTGGTTAGGGGTAACATGAACAGAGGTGCCACACTCACACTTACATTAGAAGAAATATAAGTTAATGTAGGAGAGATGAGATGAAAATAGAGGAGGATTCATCTTAACCAGATGTACAATATTCAAATTGTGGACAAAATCGTTTTTTATTCACACAGATCTAATAATTTTTTTCACTGTTGTGGATGTAAAAAAATGGATATTTTACAAATTAGGTCCTGGTTTGTGTGACCCACACTCCTCTCTTGTTCCCATACATTTCTATGCAGCTGCTAATACAGCTACCACTCCACTGTTTAGCATTTTTTGGTCCTCAGAATTTCATTAATTTCCGTGATGGAGTGACGTTTGCTGTTGATGCTCATTGTTCATGTACGTTTTTCTTATGATACCGTTTGTTGATAAATGTAAATGTGCACATGCAAGTCCATGACAAACTCTGTATAATGTCAGATATTTTTAAACATTAATTCAAAGAGTCAGGTAAAAAAAAATCTGATCAGAACATCAAGGCCTGTAACGTAAATTCTTGCTGCTGTCCCTGTATCCATCGTTCGTCCACCTACCTGTTTGGGCCTCTGGGCCTGTAATCTCTCATCCCGTCTCCCTGCCAGACTCTTCCTGTCATTGTCAAGGATCCCACTCTAGGTTCATCTTGAAATCAGTGTATTTGGGACGAGGCTCCTGCTTCTTTTAGATCTTTTTTACGGCTGCTATTTTTGCTCCGTTCTCCTTCGAATCTTTTCCAAGAGCAACAACGGCGACAGGGCCTGTATCCTCCACACCTGCTTTCTGTTTAGACCTGTGGCTTTGAATACGCTGCATGGGCTCTATGTTTATTGGTGTGATAAATGTATGTTTGCCACTTGCTCCTGTGTGTTCTCTCTCTTTAAAATGCTTCTGTATACTGTTCAAAATTGGGACCATATGTGTTGAAGATGGATTGTTGTAAAAAAAGAATGGTATTTATTGTCTTCCTTACTTGGTTTGTGTGTGTGTGTGTGTGTGTGTGTGTGTGTGTGTGTATTTCAGAGGTGAGTCTGGAGCAGGGAAAACGGAGAATACTAAGAAAGTCATACAGTACTTGGCTCACGTTGCCTCCTCTCATAAGAGTGGCACTCTGGGCAGGAACAAGGAAGCTTTACAGGTATGTCACATCAGAGAGACTTTCTAGGAACACCAACTATAAATGGGGAGGGATATAATATGAAGATGGAGACGTTAGGTGATGAAAGAGTTTTTGAGCGAACGAATCAGTGTTTGAAATAGTTATTTAATTAGTTCAAGGTTCCTTTTTACATCCCTCTTGCTGCTGAACCACAATCTTTTAAACCTGCATCACATCACTTTCTCTCTCTTACCTCTTTTATCAAATTATGCCTACGAACTTTGTGATTATAAAATATCATCTGCTAATATTATGTAACATCTTACCTTGGAATGGGTTTTCTTTCAATCAGTCCTGCTTTTTCTACATTTTCTCAGCATTACTCCTTATCTTCCTAGCTTCCTTCCTTCCCTCACCGTTTCCCCTCATTCTCATCTTTCTGCATTGTCCCTCTTTCTCTCTCTCTTTCCTGCATGCTCAGATGGACGGCTCTAGGTCCTTAACCAGAGGCAGCTCTATGGTGATCAGGGTGAGTTACCTCCATCCTGCTCTCCCGTCCTTTTGCTTTCGGCCTGTCCTATTTTCTGCCTAACGAACCCCACGATGACTCTGACTAACCGACAAAGTAACCTTATACGCTACACTGATGTGGTTCCTCATAACAGCTAAGCCTTGAACTGTACTGAATATTTGGTTTTTGCTTGTTTGTATTCCTTTGTTTGTTGTTGTTGTTGTCTTATTTGTCTTTTTTTTTGTTTGTTTGTTTATCCTGTCCATATGTTCACCCATCCACCCATTCTCCTCCCCCCTAAAAACTTCATTTCCCCCCCCCCACAATTCGTCAGAGTGTACAATATGTGAGTATGACAGTATTTAGACAACTTGGGGTTTATTCATAGTTGGGGGTCACATGTAGAATATTAACTAGAGCTGATATGATTATCCTGATACATAACGAGAATCATTATCAGTCTTCTGTCCATGGTGCTTTCCTCTCTGACTGTTCTAGTGTTGCTTCATAATAAAGCCTGTCTTTCTGGATCTCTAGTTTGGGCACTTTTTAATCTTCTTCTAGTAGTAACTAGTGGGCTGAGGGTTGGTTTTCAATTCTCAGTAAATGCCACAGGTATTTACCTACCTGTAGGTCTAAGGTGTTTTTAATCACATGACCTATACAGCATGTGTGTATGCGGTTAAATGACACATTCGAGAGTGGGTGTGGCTGTGTGTGTAGCGAGCGATCAAGTGTTCACACTTAAGTATGCGGTTTTGTTAATATGTACACTGTACACATTGTTTGCTTCGTGTTTTGTCATTATGAAAAGTGCTGACCTCTTCTTGCGTGTTTGTGTGTGTCTGGCTTAAGTGTTGGCTGGCTGGCAATTCCTTGACAGTTTTTATAACCACCTCCTGTAGCTAAATCCCTCAGTAACCATCACTGGCTGCTGCTGCTGCTGCTGCTGCTGCTGCTGATGCTGCATCGACAGCTGCTGCACTAGCAATGCGACAACCGCAGTAATGCATTGCAGCGCTATCTAGAATCAGCCAATATGTAGCCTGTGTATGATGTTAGCATCTAAAGCTGCAGCTTTCCTCTTCCCCTTTTTTTGCTCTACAACAGTGGTTCTCAACTGACTCTTGCTTGAGTACTAGTTAAACTCTAGAGATTGACTTTTAATAATGTAAGAGATTTAATTTTTTATATATTAAATGTGAAACATGATCAATTTCTTTAGCATTGATTGCTTAACTAATGAGGGCCCATTACTCTTACTGATGTTGAGAATCATTTGTTCCTGGGTCTGGGAATGGTGTGTGTGGTGTGGATGCTATTTTAGGTCCTAAAATGCACCCTTTGTGTCACTGCTCTTGAAGGATGAGTCATGCATTTTTTTTTTATTTTACATAACAGATCAGTAGTTACACCAAAGACAGGATCAGTAAATGGTGCATTTTAGTGGACAGGCCCTCGTTGAAGCTCTTATCTGATCTGATGTCTCCTGTGTGTCTCAGGGCGAGCTTGAGAGACAGCTGCTGCAGGCCAACCCCATACTGGAAGCCTTTGGCAACGCAAAGACTGTCAAGAATGACAATTCCTCCAGATTTGTAAGACCTGTCTAGATTAATTATACATTCACATCAGGCAGTTTGAAGAAATGAATGAAGAAATGGACTGGAACATAAAACCACTTTTCCTCCTTCCTCAGGGTAAATTCATCCGTATTAATTTTGACGTGGCAGGGTACATCGTTGGTGCCAACATTGAAACCTGTATCCTTTTTAAATATTATCACATTGACAAACAAGTTGCTCTCTAAGTGAACTGTCTGGTTTACAGCATCGTTGAGCTAAAAATACTTCCATTTATTTTGACCCTCTGTTTATCTGTGATGGCCTGAGGTGCTTTCTGAAATTAGATTTGTAGGAGTCTACATGCTCTACCACTATGCTAATTTGCTAGAAATAGACCAGGACTAAAGCGTACTAGTTTCATCTTTGTTTTTACGACATGAAACAGCACTACTATGTGATATACGGTTGTACATGTCCATGACTTGTAAATCCAGACCTCCTGGAAAAGTCCCGGGCCACCCGTCAGGCCAAAGATGAGAGGACGTTCCACATCTTTTACCAGATGTTGTGTGGAGCTTCAGAGGACACAAGAGGTGAGTGAAAGGACAGAGGTTGACTACAATGTGATTATGAAATACTCCAGAACATACTGTGTTATATTGTTAAAATTTACCAATGTCTTGATGTGATTTATGCCTTTTATACTTAAATCTTTCTGTTTCACCTTTTTTCTTCCCATCTATAGCGGACCTGCTCTTAGGAACTGCTGATGAATACCGCTTTCTCAGTGGAGGCTCCATCCCAGTTCCCGGTCAGAGCGATTCAGAGAACTTCACCCAGACTATGGACTCAATGGCTATAATGGGCTTCAACCCGGAGGAGCTGCTATGTAAGAGAGGAGAAAGAGAGAAAGTAGTTTGTTTCTTGTACATTTGATCTTTGCTATAAATCACCTTTCCTCTCCCTGTCTTACCTATCCTCAGCCATGCTGAAGGTGATCTCTTCTGTGCTCCAGTTTGGGAATATTTCCTTCACAAAAGAGAAGAACCAAGACCAGGCATCCATGCCTGATAACACAGCTGCTCAGAAACTGTGCCATCTGCTGGGCATCAACGTGTTGGAGTTCACCCGCGCCATACTCACCCCGAGGATCAAAGTGGGTCGAGAGTATGTGCAGAAGGCCCAGACTAAAGAACAGGTAACAGATACCACATGGGCACAGATATTTGTCCTCAACTGACATTTATCACTTTGGGGTGTATCTTAATAGTGTGTCTCTCTTGTTCCAGGCTGACTTCGCTGTGGAGGCCTTGGCTAAGGCCACATATGAGCGTCTGTTCAGATGGTTGGTGCACAGGATCAACAGAGCTCTGGACCGCAGACAGAGACAGGGAGCCTCCTTCATTGGCATCCTAGATATTGCTGGATTTGAGATCTTTCAGGTTTGTACATGTGATGATGGTTTGTTTGTATGCATTAGGTACTTTGTTCTAATTCAAGAGAAGTGATTTTCTCTGAATGTTTGTGATAACAAAGGAAATGCTATATTTTTTCATTTAATTTTTCAAGTGTGCACAATTGTTCTTTTACTTCTGGTTCTATTAGGACATTTTGCAAAGTGATTTAATTTATTACTTTTATTAAATCTTTTCTGTATCCCACCTCTGCAGCTCAACTCCTTTGAGCAGCTGTGTATCAACTACACCAACGAGAAACTGCAGCAGCTCTTCAACCACACCATGTTCATCCTGGAGCAGGAGGAATACCAGCGGGAGGGCATCGAGTGGAACTTTATTGACTTCGGCCTGGACTTGCAGCCCTGCATTGACCTCATCGAAAGACCAGTACGTACACATCCTGTTTTCCAGACAGGAACACAAATTACTACTTGTTAAGTGACTAGAGTGGATTGAACCTGTGGCCTATACAACCTGTTTAAGTCACCACATTAAACCGCATCCAATGATGAATAAATAAAAGCAACTAATAACAGAAACACAAACATGTAAACACACACTCTGCTTTGATACACTGCCATGTTCCTTGTCTTTGTCAGGCCCACCCACCTGGTGTTCTGGCCCTGCTGGATGAGGAGTGCTGGTTCCCTCGAGCAACAGACCGCTCGTTTGTGGACAAGCTCTCTGGAGAGCAAGGCAGCCATCCAAAATTCTTCAAATCAAAGCAGCCACGCGGGGAGGCTGACTTCTCCATCATTCACTATGCTGGCAAGGTATCGCTCGTTTTTTTTTTTTTTTTACCGCCTCAATGGCCACCAGCTTTCCCAGTCAAAGTTGAAAATTGCCCTCTGTAATGTTTTATCTCACCTTTTGTCTCCTCTTTCTGGCTTCTCCGCTGTCAGGTGGACTACAAGGCTGATGACTGGCTAGTAAAAAACATGGATCCTCTGAACGACAACGTGGCATCTCTTCTCCACCAGTCGTCTGATCATTTTGTCTCAGAGCTCTGGAAGGAGGGTGAGGCTGATTCACTCACACGTTTATTCACTACTGTTTACAGTAGACCTTTAATTCATGGACTTCACACATGTACAGTATGTTAAAATGTGTAATGTACTTTAAACTGAAACAGCAATATAGTTTCATCCTCTGCATTTTTCTAAAGCTTGTCAAATACAAATAATGAAGCTTTCTGTTGCAAATTGTACTAACTTTACTGTTTTCTCTCCTTTTCTTTATCATGCAACTATTCTATCTTTCACTGTCTGCTCATCTATCTGTTCCTCTTCCTTCTTGTTCTCTCCCGTGTCCCTTTTCCTCTTGTTCTTTTATCGTCCCTTTCACTAATTTGCTGCTCACTTGGGCTCCCTCTTTCCTTTCTTCTCATCTTTTTCCCTGTGCTTTCCTTCTCCCTGCATCAGATATTCAAACTCTTCCTCGTGTGTACTTCTTTGACTCTTACGCCACAATACAGGCTAATGGCTCGGACAGTAGGTTTTTCCTCCTCCTCTGTGTGTCACACTCACATTCCTCACTCCCACTTCTGCTCACATTATTGCTTTGTTTTCTGTCTTCCCAGTTTTTGATTGTAGTGTGTGTGTTTTTGTGTCGTTTTTGGCATTATTAGTTTCTTTATTAGTTGACATTTGTGCTGTAGTTTCACAAGCAAACACATATTGTGATTTTTTTTATCATATTGTCACTGTGCTGTTAGTTTTGTTGTTCTCTCTTTGCTCTTTCACTGCATTTTTGCTTCTAGTGAGAGTGCTGTGCTTGTGTGATGTAACATTTTCCATTTAAAAAGAAGTAATTCACGTTGGTTATGTAGAGGTTTGACAGTGTGAAAGGTAGCAGCATGCTCACAATTACTCACAAAAGCAACATTCAGGATCACATAACAAGAGTTGTGCTGCACAATACTGCCATAAACGAAGTGCAACTGGAAGAGTTTCATACAAACCGACCACATGCAGGCAGAAATGTGATCCTGAATGAGCTCAAGAGATGCACCAACATATCAGACTTCTAACATCTAAATATTAACTTTAGTATTGGTTGAGTATTATAATCAATGATAGGTATTTGTCTGATAATGAAGTTTATATGTTTGTGACATCTGTTCTGTAAGAATGTCACAATCAGGAACATAATAAAAGTATCGTCATGGTCTTTTTTTTTAAAACAAATATGAAAACATGCCTGTCTAGACATGTCTAAAGCTAACAGCTTCAGCTAGAAAAAGCTTAACCTGTAATGTACCTGCATTATACCTCGACTGTGTTTGTGTATCATACAGGCTGATATGGATGAGAAAACATCCTCAATTGGTATTGGCTTCAAAAACAATACCACTGCATCTCTAATGAGCTTTAAATCCATTGTGTACCATCTGATATCACTCTTTGTCTAGAGCCTTGATCGCAGATGTGAAATCATTACTCCACGGCATTGACATGTCAAATAAAGTCTGGCAAACAATCACTTACAGTCCAGTGCCGCTGAAACTGACACCCTGCTCTGTGTGTGTTTTTTCATCCAGTGGACAGGATTGTGGGTCTGGACCAGGTTTCATCAGGAGAGAACAGCGGGTCGGTCACGTTCGGAGCAGCAGGACTGAAGACAAAGAAGGGAATGTTCAGGACTGTTGGTCAACTCTACAAGGAGTCCCTTGCCAAGCTGATGGCCACGCTGAGGAACACCAACCCCAACTTCCTGCGCTGCATCATCCCCAACCACGAGAAGAGGGTGAGACTTAATGAGGGAGAAGGGATAGGAGTATGAACACTGACACAAACTGGAGGAAAGATCTGACGTTTTGTCTTTTTCTCTCTCTTCCTCTCTGTCAGGCCGGTAAGCTGTCACCCCACCTCGTTTTAGACCAGCTGAGGTGTAACGGAGTTCTTGAGGGGATCCGTATCTGCAGACAAGGCTTCCCTAACCGCATCCCATTCCAGGAGTTCAGACAGAGGTGTGTGTGTGTGTGTTTTTGTATCACAGAAGAGACTGGACAACACACTCCAATCAACAACCTTTCATAACCATCTGTCCCTCTCTCCTTCTTTCCCTTGCTCTCTCTCACACACACACACACACACAACTTTGTTTCTCAAGCACTTTCTCTGGCACCTGCTAATGACCCTTTTTACACTTAATCTCACTCAAACACACACTCACTAAAACACATTTGTCTTCCAGATATGAGATCCTGACTCCTAATGCTATTCCTCGCACCTTCATGGATGGCAAACAGGCATCAGAACTCATGGTGAGACATTTTTCAGTTGCTATAAAGACACAGTATAGTGTATTTTTATTCAAATGGGGGACTGACCAACTAGTATTAACTGTACCCTGTTTCCTTGTTCAGATCAGTGCTTTGGAACTGGATCACAACCTGTTCAGAGTGGGTCAGAGTAAAGTCTTCTTCAGAGCTGGAGTCCTGGCTCACCTGGAAGAGGAGAGAGACCTAAAGATCACAGACACCATCATACGTTTCCAGAGCGCCTCCAGAGGCTACCTTGCACGCAAGTAAGAGTTTTACCTAAAACTAAACATTAGCAGAGAGTGACAGATATAAGAGACAAATGTTTATTTAGTTGTTATTAGATGATGTCAGCACCTTTTGACAGCATTAAATTGTTAATCCTGGTGGTTATTTTTAAATGGTTATAAATAAGTCATCAGCCAGTCAACAGTTATTTTTTTGTTAACTGAAACCAACCAAAGGGATAAGAGAAGCAAGACATCTAACACTGCTGGGGATTCTCTGTATGGCAGTTTTGTATTTCGCTCTTAAAGGAGTATTAATATTTAATCTTTTCTCAGCCCCTATCAGTGACTCAGGAATTTCAATGGTATTGACAGGTCTTTGGCACAGCTTATGGAAGCCTGTAAATTACATAAATAATGACGTTTTTACAGCGGAGGCAAGTAAGCAGGGTAGTTAGAGCAGGACCATCAGAGACGATCAAAAATGTTATACTGTTATATCCTTAAACTTAACAGTTATGTCTTTAGCCTTTATCAATAAAACTGCTTCGTCATTTGTTGTTTGGCTTGACAACAAAATATCCTGTGATAAAATACCTATTGAGATGTTAGAGCTGCTGCATCACTGAGCAGTGGAAAATGTTAGTCAGTACAGAACAGGCCAAAAAGCAAAATTTGAAAAGCAAATCTCAGTATCTTCCATGAGACACACGCAATAATTGAGGTGTAGACATTGATCAAAGACCCCGATAAACTTGTGAAATTGTATTATAGTAATTTTCTACTTTAATCTACAGGAGAGTAAAAGTTTTGCTTACTGCTCAAAGGTTAAAGTATATGTTGTGAAAGAAGAAGTGCTAACACCTGACATCTGTTTAGTTTCTGTGTCTGAGGTGACAATCCACCACTTTTAATCATTTCAGAAGTTACCTGCATATGTTTTTGTTCATGTATTGTGAAATTCTTATCACTTCTCAGAGCCTTTATGAAGAAGCAGCAGCAGCTGAGCGCTATGAGGGTGATGCAGAGGAACTGTGCTGCTTACCTCAAACTCAGAAACTGGCAGTGGTGGCGACTTTTCACTAAGGTATTGTAATACATCTACATTACATGCTGACATGAAATATGCAATATACACATATTTGTAACTGATGATAAACACGGCTGGAAGATTTTTCATTTATTTTACTCTATTTTACTTTGACTTGCATTATTAAAACAAAATGGAGTGATTAAAAAATGAAAAAGATGTGCTTAACAAAAACGTATATTGCAATATGCATAAAATGACAAGGGAATGAAGAATAAAATCAATTTGATGCACTTAAATTAAATCATAGCCGATGCAGGAATGGAGACTTAAACACTGACCTCTGACCCTTGCTCTGTGCCTACCAGGTGAAGCCCCTGCTGCAGGTGACGAGGCAGGATGAGGAGATCCAGGTCAGGGAGGCAGAGCTCCAGAAGGCCAAGGACAAACTCACCCGAGTGGAGCAGGACTTCTTTGAGCTGGACAAGAAACACGTTCAGGTAAACAAACCTCCACCTTGTTCCCCCTACGCTGAAATCCTTCTGCTCTGACTTTGCCAGTACCATGAATCAGTCACTCACTCCTCCTCCTCCTCTTTGTGTCATGTTCTAGCTCCTAGAGGAGAAGGCAGTGCTTGCTGACCAGCTGCAGGCCGAGGCAGAACTGTTTGCAGAGGCAGAGGAGATGAGGGCCAGGTTGGCCAATCGGAAGCAGGAGCTTGAGGAGGTGCTGGGCGAGCTGGAGAGTCGATTGGAGGAAGAGGAGGAGAGGGGTGTCCAGCTGACCAATGAGAAGAAAAGGATGCAGCAAAATATACAGGTAAAGGGAGATTCAGTGAGAGATTAGAGCAATTAACCCTGTATAAATATGCAAACAGAAACCAATAGTGACTGACTCAGCTGTATTTTCTATATAGAAAGAAAAATCACAATCGCAATGTCCCTGGTTCGATTCCAGCCAGGGACCTTTGTTGCATGTCACACCCATCTGTCTCCCCTTGTTACCTGACTACCTCTTCACTAGTGACTGTCAAATAAAGACAAACTTAAAAAAAAGAAAAAACACTTTGAATAATGGTATTAGGT
Source organism: Thunnus thynnus (assembly GCF_963924715.1). Lineage (NCBI taxonomy): Eukaryota > Metazoa > Chordata > Actinopteri > Scombriformes > Scombridae > Thunnus > Thunnus thynnus. The sequence continues at coordinate 15,125,431 of NC_089526.1, read as the reverse complement.
CCATCATGTTCACGCTTGTATCTGTCTGTCCCTGTCCTGACATGTCACTTAAAAACAATTCCTTCTCTCCTTGCCAGGACCTGGAGGAGCAGTTAGAGGAAGAGGAAAGTGCCAGACAGCGCCTCCTGCTGGAGAAAGTTAGCTTGGAGACCAAAGTGAAAAGTCTGGAAACTGACCTGCTGAGTGCAGTGGAGCAGAGAGACCGATTTAGCAAGGTGAGCATTACATGAAAACTTCATCATCTGTTATTATGTCCCATAATTTCCCCTTTAGTAACATTAAAGTTATATAAACACATACAGTATGAGTCAAAAGGTTGGACATACTTTCTCATTCAAGGGAATGGGAAGGTGTGTACAAACTTATGACAGGTACTGTATACTGTATATATACTGTACATATTCTATATCATCTTGTTCAGTGTTTTTTGTTCTAATACATCAAATGGAAAAAAAAATGTTTTGTGTAGTATTATATACACATTTTTCATACACATTTCATAATCCTATGCATTATTTTAATTATTCTCCGAGCAGGAGAAGAAACAGCTTGAGGAGCGTCTGAGTGAGGTGACAGACCAGCTAACTGAGGAAGAGGAGAAAACCAAAAGTCTCAACAAACTCAAGAACAAGCAGGAGGCTGTCATCGCAGACCTAGAGGGTAAATGTCCTAAAGTCATCTCAGCCACACAGTTGACTGGTGGATGGTGTTATTCCTGTTATCCAACTTTTTTCTGAATATCTTTACAGTTCAAATGCTGCAGTTTTATTCTAATCTGTCACTTCAACACTGTGCAGAGCGCTTGAAGCGTGAGGAGCAGGGTCGTTTGGAGCAGGAGAAGTGGAGGAGGAGGATGGAGAACGAGTCGGTGGAGGCACAAGAGCAGCTGTCAGACTTGGGCATGCTGTCCGCAGAGCTGAGGGGCAGTCTGGCTCAGAAGGAAAAGGAAATAACCACCTTGCAGGGCCGGTGAGGCAGAGGAAGACATACTGTTTAATAACATGAACATGAGTAAAGTCAGATTTTTTCACTCTTCTTGCTCATCTCTGTTTCTGTCAGGTTGGAAGAAGAGGGAGCACGCCGAGCAGAAGCTCAGAGGGCTCTGAGGGAGGCCATGTCCCAGGTATCTGAGCTGAAGGAGGAAGTGGATAATGAACGAGGGATGAGAGAAAGGGCAGAGAAACAAAGGCGAGACCTGGGGGAGGAGCTGGAGGCTTTGAGGACCGAGCTGGAGGACACTCTGGACACCACAGCTGCCCAGCAGGAACTAAGGTAAATGATAAGGGTAAAAATTGTCATCAGTTTAAGACATTTTGTTCAGAGCCTTTGGGAATTATATTTTGGTTGTACCATCAGATCAAGACAGTAACAGAAATGGAAAATGTAATAAAAGAGCAATATGTGAGAAAAAGGTTTGGGTTGTGGCCTTTGCTTGTGTGCAGCCACACAGTCAGGAATTGCTGTAAAGTGCTGAATTATTATTACTGTATATTTTAAATGCCACTTGAACTCCTTCCTCTCCTTCCTACACAGGTCTCGTCGAGAGGCGGAGTTAAGCGAGCTCCAGCGGTGTGTTGAAGAGGAGACTCGCCGCCATGAGGTCCAGCTATCAGAGCTCAGAGTCAAACACAGCGCTGCCATAGACAGTCTCCAGGAGCAGCTGGACAACAGCAAGAGAGTAAGAGGAACACACACACACACACACACACACACACACACCCTCACATACACAAAAACACATGAACATTCACACACCTACCCTCACCCGTCATATATTGTCCTTGTTCTCTTTCAGGCACGTCAGTCCCTGGAGAAGGCCAAGGTGGTGCTGGAGGAGGAGAGGCAGAATTTGACCTCAGAGCTCAAGAGCCTCCAAACGAGCCGCACGGAGACAGAGCGAGGCCGTAAGAGGGCCGAGGGTCAGCTGCAGGAGCTCAGCGCCCGTCTGGCTCAGGCTGACAGAGAAAGGGAGGAGAGAGAGGAAAGAGTGCACAAGCTACAGGTGCTTTTTTTTTTTCGCTCAATTGCTCATTACTTTTAGTCTGTTCAAAAAAATGTGCTTTAAGTGCTTTAAACCTCACAAAAAGCTGATTCTGCTGCTGCAGTGAAGAGATCCCCTCGTAGTTTTTCCAATGAATTTACCTTTCTATCCCACTGTGTCTCTTTCAGTGTGAGATTGAGTCCCTCTCCGGCAATTTGTCCTCCGCTGACACCAAATCTCTCCGTCTCTCTAAAGAGGTCAGCAGCCTGGAGAGCCAGCTGCATGACGCACAGGTAACAAACACAAACACACTCAGACAGCAGGGTTGGGTCAAGTGTGATGTCAGGCTTTGGCTTTTGGACTAAAGCCACAGATATTTTTCTCCTAATCAGTTGAGAGAATGGCAGTAGTTGTTTTTTTTTTAATCTTGAGTTTTATAAGGAGCTGAAAGAATTGGCCGAGACAAACTCTCAAAGACGTCCACACTTACACAGACTGTCACCAGGCTCTGTTTGACACTCATCTTTTGCTCTCTCTCAGGAATTGCTGCAGGAGGAGACTCGCCAGAAGCTGGCTCTGGGCTCGAGGGTGCGAGCGCTGGAGGAGGAGAGGAACGGACTGATGGAGAGAGTCGAGGAGGAAGAGGAAAGAGCCAAAGAGTTGACCCGGCAGATCCAGACTCACACTCAGCAGGTGCACCAGAGACCCACACAAGCTATGTTTAACCCCCGGGACCACTACTTCATCTCATTTTGATAGATATAAAATTTACTTAATTCATGCATTAAAAGATACAGTACATGCCTAAATATTTTTTAATAGTTTCTCTACAACATCCCAGAATAAAGCCCGCTAAAATATCCAAAGCAGACCAGTAATGTATAATTGATGGTCAGACCATGACATTTAGAAACCCCTCTCTGCTGCTACTCTACAGCTGGCTGAATTGCGCAAGCAGTCGGAGGAGGTGAACACCGCAGTGGAGGCTGGAGAGGAGACCCGTAGGAAACTCCAGAGAGAGTTGGACAGCGCCATCCAGAGGGAGCGACAGAAGGAAGAGGAGAAAGAGAGAGTGGAGAGGCAGAGGGAGAGACTGAGGGAGGAGATAGAGGACATGACGCTGGCCCTGCAGAGAGAGCGGCAGAACTGCACGGCACTGGAGAAGAGGCAGAAGAAGTTCGACCAGGTCAGAAACAAATGCGGCAGAAAGACCGTTGGTTTTGATCATATGCACAGGCTGCAAAAATTGCCTAAGAAACACCTAACTTTTTCTGCTTTTCCCCTCAGTGTCTGGCAGAGGAGAAGGCGGTGAGCGCTCGGCTGGCGGAAGAGAGAGACAGAGCAGAAGCAGACAGCAGAGAGAAGGAGACACGATATCTGGCATTATCCCGAGCCCTGCAGGTAAACTACCTCAGAGCAGACAGCACTGTACAATAGCTAAGTGTGCATCACTTATACTTTCCTGAAGCAAACTTGCTTGACTTTCTGCTCCTACAGTGTAAAGTCATTGCTGTAAGCTGTGGTTGATGGTTAATCTTCTATGTTTTTGTATGTAGGAGGCCCAAGATCAGAGAGAGGAGCTAGAAAGGGCCAACAAGCAGCTCCGTCTGGAAATGGAACAGCTTGTAAACCAGCAGGACGATGTCGGCAAGAACGTAAGAATCTGCCTCTCGGGGGCTCCTTTGTTACTTCTCTGTGTGAGTCCTCTGTGAGTCACCTCCTCTTATCTGCTGCTGCATCAGGTCCATGAGCTGGAGCGGACCCGGAGGGCTCTCGAAACGGAAGCCCAGAACCTGCGAGTTCAGACCCAGGAGCTGGAGGAGGAGCTCACGGAGGCGGAGAACTCGAGGCTGAGGCTGGAGGTCAACCTGCAGGCGCTCAAGGCTCAGTTTGAGAGGGAGATCAGCACCAGCGAGGAGAAGGGAGAGGAGAAGAGGAGGGCGCTCAGCAAACAGGTAGAGCCGGGAAAGAGAGAAGAGAGGTGTTGTTGCTGTTTGGCTTCAGTTTTCTCTACAAGTCTTCATTTTCTTATGCTCTCCCTTCTGTCCCAGGTGAGGGAGCTGGAGATCCAGTTGGAGGAGGAGAGGAGTCAGCGGTCTCAGGCCGTGTCGTCCAAGAAGCAGCTGGAAGCGGAGCTGCAGGAAGCCGAGGCCCAGGTGGAGACATCCACCCGTGGCAAAGAAGAGGCAGTGAAGCAGCTACGGAGGCTGCAGGTAAAAACTGAACCACCCCCACACACACACACACATAAACATTTATTTTCCTGTGCTTGTCAATGTTTTGTTTATTTAAAAACATTTTTATTTGTCAAAGGGTCAAATGAAGGAAATCCTTCGAGAACTAGACGAGACCAAGTTGGCTCGGGATGAGGTGATCGCCCAATCAAAAGACAGCGAGAAGAAAATCCAAACCCTGGAGGCAGAGGTGCTACAATTCACTGAGGTAAGTGTGTGTTTTAACTGAAACCAAACAGAAATGTTAAGATATAAGGCCTTTGATGAAGGTGTTAGTGTTTAAATGACTTTTAACCTTTTCTCTGTGTAGGAGCTGTCTGTATCTGAGAGGCAGAGGAGACAGGCTCAGCAGGAGAGAGACGAGATGGCAGACGAGATGGTCAACAGCAGTTCTGGAAAGTTAGTATCCCTTTACTTCTGATTGTTAATCAGTGTTTTGTCATTTTATGTGAGGACTTGTTGCTATTAGTAAAACTGTATGTTTGTCCAGGACTGCACTATTTGAAGAGAAGCGGAGGTTAGAGTCACGAGTCAGTCAGCTGGAAGAGGACCTGGAGGAGGAGCAGACTAACTCTGAGTTGCTGGCAGAGAGACAAAGAAAGACGGCTCTACAGGTGCACACACACACACACACACACACACACACACACACAACTTATATCCCCTCTCTCTCTCTCTGTCACGTCCACATATACAGTATACATTCTATAGACACACACACGTTTATGCCATCGCTGCTCTGCTCGTGCTCCAGGTGGAGACTCTGACCGTGCAGCTGCAGGGAGAGAGGACTCTGGCCCAGAAAGCAGAGGCAGCTCGGGAGCAGCTGGAGAGGCAGAACAAGGAGCTGAAGAGTCGGCTTGGGGAGCTGGAGGGAGCCGTGAGGGGCAAACACCGGCTCAGCGTCGCCGCCCTGGAGGCCAAGATAGAATCAATGGAGGAGCAGCTGGAGCAGGAGAGACAGTAAGATAAACTTACATATATGCCTTAGTACAAATAATATGTTTTTAAAAATATGCTTCACCACCTTTTAAGTTCAGTCAATGCTTTCCAACAATCAGACAGAAGTGTGGGACATAGGATGTTTAATATAAACCCAATCTTAGTGTTACAAATGATACGCAATGCAGAATTTAAGATCATTTTACCACGACAAATAGTCTTGAATTGCTTGGTGCAACAGGTAACTTATAACGACCTTTACTGTCTTTCAGGGAACGAGCTATTGCCAACAAACTGGTGCGGAAGACAGAGAAGAAACTGAAGGAGGTGATGATGCAGGCAGAAGACGAGAGGAGGCACGCAGACCAATACAGAGAGCAGGTAAATAATTAACATCATGCTGACTGCACCAGCCAGGTCATCCACATATTTAACTAAGGTGAGCCACAGAATATACAGACAGGGACAGAGCATTAAATAATCATTTAATGGAGGTCAGGCACAAAGAGAGTGTTGAAAAAAATCATCCTAAAATGAGTGATTTCTCCGGCTCAGTGCAACCTAATCCTAATCCCGCCCCGGCATCTGTGTGTTTATTGGGAAGGTATAATGTACTCCGAAAAATAAATCCCTCAGACGCAGCAGAGACACCGACTCCCCTCCCAAAACATCATCGGTGATAATCTACCAGGTTTAATCGGACTCCTGATCCTTATCAGTCCTCCTGTTCCTAGACTAATCTGTCTTTTTATATATCCGTCCCCTTCTCTATCTCTTCTTTTCCCCTCTTTCCTCTGATCTCGTGTCTCACCCTGACCTCTGCAATATGCTCCGTCCTTCTCTTCTCCTCTGTCTCTCCCCTCCTCTCTCTCTCCCCTCTTTTCACCGTCCTCCTCCTCCTCCTCCTCCTCCAGCTGGATAAGTCTATGGTCCGACTGAAGCAGCTGAAGAGGCAGCTGGAGGAGGTGGAGGAGGAGAACTCTCGCTCCAACGCCCAGAAGAGGAAGCTGCAGAGAGAGCTGGAGGAGCTCAGCGACAGCAGTCAGAGCATGACACGGGAGATCACCACTCTCCGCAGCCAGCTCAGGTAAAAAAGTGTGTGTGTGCGTTTGCTTGTTCGTGTGTTTTCTGTGTTTGTATGACCGAATGAGTGATCATCATTTATTGTTGTTTTGTTTGTTTTTAACCCCCCATTAACTCAGTGTGATTTTGTTTTGCTTTGCTCTTTTGTTGCATCCATTTATGTCCATCTAACACTGACACACTGTCCATCTGTCTGCGTCACACCAACACTCAGCATCCCTGAATGGAGAGCAGATAAGTAGGTCATTGTGTGTGTTACTTTTTATCGTGTGTGTGTGTGTGTGACTATGTGTGGAAGGGAGGGGGCTTTAAGTACATGTACAGTACATATAGTACATGTGCTGGACATTTCGCATTATTATTGTATTGGCTTTGTGCGTTTCATCTGTATTTATGTAACCTATTTAATTTAAGTGATTTCATAATAATCATCTTTGTTGTTCATATCACCAAAAGTGAAATCTTGCCCTCCATACCCTTTATACTGAAATTATGATTAATTTAATCTCTTAAAGGAATAGTTCAACATTTTGGGTAATATGTAGTCTTATCATCACTGTGAAGTTGCCAGGCAACCAGTGGAGACTCCAGGCTGCACCCTGCACAAGAAATACTCCCCCAATAAACCCCCATACAATCACAAATTTGTTGTTCATACACAGCTGAAACAAGCGCAATATAACATGTTAATCTGTGAGCTTTAGACGTGTTTGTAGGCGGATTATGTTATCTTTAGACAGAGCCGGGTTAGTTGTTTCCAGTTTTCAGTCTTTATGCTAAGCTAAGCTAACGAGCTGCTGGCTGTAGCTTCATATTTACTTACAGATATGAGGGTGGTATTGATCTTCTTACCTAACTTAGTTAACAAGTTAGCAAGAAAGCAAATAAGCTTATTTCCTAAAATGTTGAACTATTCCTTTTGGTAGTATTGAAAAGGTTAATAAATTAATTAGTTAGTTATTTAGTTTAAGTAGTTAGTCAATCAATAGAAAATGAATCAGCAACTATTTCAAGAATTGATGAATTGCTGAAGTCATTTAGCTTCTCCAGTGTGAAGATTTATTGCTTTTTTTTTTGGTTGTAAATCTTTGGGTTTTGAAATGTTGGTTAGACCAAAGAAAAGCTACTGTGGGATTATTTGGGCATTTTTCATTATTTTACATTTTATAGACTGAAAATTATTTGATCATTCAAAAAGAAAAATAGAACAGATTAATCAATAATTAAAATAAACTTTAGTATCTGCCCTAGTTTTAAGTAATTAAATATCTGTGCGGTATGTTTTCCTCGCACTGCACTCAGCTGGTTCTCACTTTCCTTATCCAGGCGTGCTCCGCTGCCCCTGGCGATGCGCGGACGCAGAGCGCTGGTGGACGACCTCTCATTGGAGAACTCGGACTCAGAGGAGCCCCCCGCCTCGCCAACCCCCTCCTCTGGACTCCCAGGGACTCCGACTCCCTCCTCAGAACACAGCCTGGATCCTCCGCCGCCCTACAGCGTCAACAACACAGAGTGACACACACACATAGACTCAAACACATAATAGACACACAAACACACACACAAAACACTAAAACGCATCGGCCTCTCGCAGCCTCGGCTTCTCAGGGGTGAAGGAGCGACATGCACACAGCACATAACATAACACTGTAGTTTATAAATGTCATGTAGGAACATCAGGCGCTATAAAAACAACCTCACTTAATGCTCTTTAAGATTTTGCCTCGTTTTTTCTGAACAAGAACAGAAAACGTGTAAAAATGAGATTTTACAAAGAGGCGACTGCAATTGATTTTTATTTTGTAACAAACTGGGACATAAAAAGCGACATAACGAGGACTGGAAATTTCTACATAACACCTCTGTAATGCATTTCTGAGGAACTAATTAATTATTATCAACAAAGTCGTTTATCTGATTTCACGATGCTGTACAGCTTAGAGAGCAGAAACAATACGGTGGCCATGTCTTTTACATTAGGAGGTATTTCAAAACTAAGCCATGTTTAACCCTTTGATGAAGATTGAATATACACACAATCTAATTTCACAAAGGGCTGATGGAGAGGTGAAAATACTTCTGAAAGGTGTTAAGACAATCTATATATACGTTATATTAAATAGTCAACAAGAGGAGAAGAAGAAGTCAAATACACACACGTGGAACAGGGAGTTTCATCTTCTCTGTGTGTGTGTGTCTTAAGTGCAAATGTGATTTTTCTGACATCTTCATGTGTCAGTTAACTTTTTAAAACCACAAAGAAAACTTGAAGTTAGAGAAACGGCAATTAGTAACCGATATTTAGTCAAACCTTTATTGGAAATGGTTAATAAAGGATTGAAAAGCATTACACTAAGTTCCGTAACATATTGATCTCATTTTCATATCATTTGTCACAATAGTAGTGACACATTTGACCATAAAAAGCAGCCTAACGTGCAGTAACATTCGCTGCATTAAGGCTGTATTAAATAGATAAATCCTTTTTCTATAGATTAGAAACGGTATGTTGTTAGATAATGCAGTAGGTAGTATTAGATAGTTTCTTCAACTAAAGTCTTAACATATTGCTTCAGAAATTTGTATAATTTATATCAATCTCAATATGAGCTTAAGTTATTGATTGCTGGTTGTTTTACTGTACAACTCAGTCTTGTGGGGAAGTGTTTTTTGTCTGATTATTTCTGATACTGCTGGCACTGATGTCAGGCTGAAGTGGGTTACAAAGATTTGTTCGAGTCAGAGTTGCAGCATCGGGTCTTAAAAGTGAATCTGCATGGAAGACCTTTCTGGTGAATAACTGGTTTGATTGGTTAAGGTTATTGCTGGTGTAGAAAAGAAGTAAATATATGGATTTTCTACCGCAGCAAAATAACTTAAACTCTAGACATAACCTGTGGAGAACTGTATTAATTCATCTTTTTATCCAAAGCAGAAAAAAATGTGACAATGGATCTTTTTTTTCTTCTTTTAGACTGATAAACACATCACATTTTATTTTAACAAGCATCTTGTACATTGTAATTTTGATTTTTACTGATTAACTGTGTAAATTATCGATCAAACAAAGCTTTTTTTTTTTTGTTTAACCAAATGGTGGGCGTATGGATGAGATAAAGGGACTTAAATTTGTAGTAAACGTAGAGTAGGTATAGGATAGAGTAGATGACAGGAGTAGAGTCCGGTTAGGTGTTTCCTCAGTAGAAAAATCTCTGCTCACAGTTCCTGTGTAGAAGATTGTAGAATAACTGAGCACGAAACTCAGAGCGTTTTCAGAAACTAGTAGTAGTAGATAAAAAATGACAATTGAGGCACTGAGGAATGAATTTTTATGTATTTAAGTAAACGCAAGTAGAAGATAAAGTAGAATTTTTTTTACCCTTGCTATTGAAACTCAAAGTGACATACAGTACACGTGTGGGTTACGTCAACCAAACAGGCAGTTTGATGATCTTGCTGTGTTTGTGAAGCCTGGTTTTAAAGATGTTTTTTCTTTACTCAGTCTCTATTTTTTTTTCCTAGCATGTTTTATTTATTGTTTAACAGATGGAGGTCTTTTTCAAAATGTTCTTCTCGTTCATGACCTTCTTCAGCACCTGCCCAGCTGTCACAGTTTTAAGTCTGTCAGTTTTAAACCAATGTGATGTCTGCTTTTTGATGTAGACACAAAGAGCAATGTCTTAACAAACTTGGACACGATGTTTAAAGGAAAAGTTTGACATTTTGGGAAATACACTTAATTGCGTTCCTGTTGCAAGTTCGATTAAAACTGACACCTCTCTCACACCTGAAGGCTATATATGAAGCTAAAGCCGGCAGCAGGTTAGCTTAGCTTAGCATGAATGCTAGAAACAAGGAGAAACTGCTAGCATGCTTCTGTCTCAAGGCAACAAAATCCACCTACCAGCACCTCTAAAGCTCATGTTATATCTTGTTTGTTACATTTGCACACAAACCAGTGTAAAAACAAGTTGTGAGTTATGAAGTTAGTGAGTTTGTTAGCTGTGCTAAGCTGAGCTAACCAGCTGCTAGCTCTAGCTTCTCACTTAGCGTACAGACATTATCGATCTTCTCCTCTCTCTCTCTCTCTCTCGGTAAGAGAGCGATTTAACGTGTTTCCCAAAATGTTGAACTATTCATTTAAATTAGAAAGAATGTCACAGGCGCTTTGAGTTTCAGAAATGAGATGAAAATTGTGTAGCTGAAAACACAAATGTTCTGAATGTTTTCTTTTTATTCTGCATATATATAAATATATATACTATATGTCAAATGATTAATGATCCTGTTGGTGTGTACCGTTGATTACGCACTGGACCAGTACAGTAGTTTTCGGTAATCAGGGTCGTCATTACTGCTCCCTCTTCTTCCTTCAGTTTTAAGTTAACAGGTTGTATATTTTAATGAAGCAGCAAAGCAAAGCTGACATCTGCACTGACAAAACAACAGCGTGTACAGTACTTAACAGGCCTAACGTCCATTTGTGTATCCATATTTTCAGACATGTTTTTTTTTTTTCGCCATGCCAGGTTCACCATGATTCACAGTTAGTGACAGGTGAAGAAAGATCAAAGATTTGACTACTGACGACATATATTTAATGCCCTATTAAAGGGTTTTGTTTTTGTTTTTTTTTTTATTTTCTGTATGTATGTTTCTTTTTATTTTAGCAATATGCAAAGGATTTTGTTTGAATCTGTGTTTTTTAAGATATTGTGTAAATGCTGCACTTTACACACAACCAGTGGGGATAAACTCAGCCGGACACTGTCAGTACATTACGTCTGCTGTGTCAGGTTATAATTTATCTGAAAGAGGCCGACATAGCATTAAGCCAAATGAGCTGACATCACGTGTCATCACGACACAATCTGTCACTCTGAACTCTTCACCTAAATGTTGTAATCTCAAAATGTCATATCAACGTCTAAATGTGGCGAGTTCGTTCACGCCTTGATAGACCAAAATCTAACGACACATGGATTGAACTGCTTCAAGGAGAACAGACGAGCTCTGCTTTCCTGTAGCAAGAGACCAGGCCGGTGCTTCTCAAAGGTGTTATTTTCCTCTCTGTGTTTGTTTATGGCTACTGTGGAACTTGAAACATTTTTGGAAATGTGTTTTATTGTTTTAGCCTTTTTTTTTCTTTGTTAATGATGCTGGAATTATAAAACATCTGACTGGGGTTAACTTTAATATATGTCGTTGGTTTTGAATTTGGTGCGTCTGCGTGTTTCTTTGCACAGGTCGGGCACACACACAAACACACACACACACACACACACATGTTTACTTTACTAGACATTTGGGGACATTACATAGACTTAGATTCATGTCCTGAAGACTTACCCTAGCCTTAACCACTGACCCAAAAATAAGCATTTTCCCAACTGGGGACACGGTTTTTGTCCCCAATTGGACAAGCCGTCCCCAATTAATTGATCTTTAGTCTGAAATGTGTGCTTGAAAGTAGGCTAAGTCAGAAACACACACAGCTTCAAACAAATACATACTCTGACAAAAAAGGCTCACATGCAAAAGAAAACAGGAGTTATTTTGCATTTATCATTGTTTATTCACATTCTGAATATTTTACACCATTTTCAACTTCATACTTATACCACTGTAATCAATACAGAGATCCAAACACACACAGTTTAAATAACAATTAAAGCTTAAACATATGTACAAATCCACGGTTTGGTGCAAAAAGGTGCAAATTAAATTCAGGCTGAGTATGAATAAAATAATTTACTGCCAATCAAACATGTTTGAAATGAACAAACAGCTTTTTGTGGTTAAATCTCAAGCAAAGTGATAGATACCATTTAATTTGAAAATATAACTAAGGAACAGGTAGAATAGAATATGTGTGTCGTTTTACTGGAAATGGCCTTCAGTAGACAAACATTTGTTCATTTAACAGCAGAAGTAATTATTTAAGCTAATTTTTCCAGTGCAGCTGCCTTTAATAAAGCACTAATTAAGAGACCCATTAGGAGTCCAAGAGCCTGCATCTGCTGAGGAATGAGATTTGTTTTTGCAGAGAATCAAAGGATCTTTGTGCACTGTGGCATTAAATTAAATGGTATTAACTCAGAAATCAGGAAAACTTCTGTGGTGATGAAACTTCTGATGGTTCAGACCAATCAGCATACTATGAGGATCCTTGCGTGAACTCGTGATTTCACAAATCCAACTCACGAGGTTAGACAGTGATAGACAGTGATAGACAGATGTTTCATCCAATCACCTGCCAAGTATTTTTTGAAAGTGCCTGCCCTTTACCAAACAGTTTCCAACGACAACTTCTCAGATGGTTCTGTGTAACAAACCATCTGGCGCATCAAGTTACCTTTAACATGACTCATGAGGTTGTTACATACGTTTAATAAATAACAAACATCCAGGAAAGATTAAAAAAACATCTTTTCTCAGCAGTGAAGTGACTTCCTGTCATTCAGGATGTCAGTGAACAGCCAGTCCTCCTCATGGGGCGGTGTTGGTATGAGATGGTGCTCAGGGTTATGAAGAGGGGCAGAAAATGACTGAGCAACACCCTCAAATGACATAAAGTTTAGGTTATTTTCACAATTCACCAGCATACATGGACTCTCTTCCTGAGGGTGTATCGGCTCAGAGACGTTGTAAAGGTAGCTGATGGAGGTGGGGATCTGGTTTTGGACGGTGTCGGTGCCTTGAGATGGTGTAAAGTCGTTGAATTGTGTCTCTGCAGCGTCCTGATATTGTCTCTGCACCTGTGAGCTCCTCTGATCACTCTGGAAGTGGTTTATGATCAACCCCTGATCTCCATGACAACTGTATCCATATTCATATCTATACTCACCTCTCTCACAGTGTGGATCCTCCACCTCAGCTCTGTTGCTGAAGATCCTATCTGTGAAACTACCTGACTGATCTGCAAATGCGTCATCATCTGCCCCAGTATCACCTGGGCATGCACAGATACTTTCAAAATAGGCCTCTACATCCATGCAGCCCGCTACATCCTTACTGCCAACACTGAAAAGATCCATTATGTCTGTCCACTGACTCTCTGCGATGTCAGCGATGCTCTTCTGGGCCTGTGTGCAGGTTGAAATGTCTGTGAACATTTGGATCGAGAAGTCACAAGAGTCGAGAGACAACGGAGAGAGCTCCGGTGAGAAGGAGGGAGAGATGTCCATGTTTTGGATGAAACTGGAGTCATTTAGAGTTGTTTGAGTGTCCTCTGGGAGGCTGCTGGTTGGCTGCAGCAGGGTTTCATTTTCATAATAGTCTGCTCGAAAAAGCTCTTCCCCGTGGTAGTAGTCTAAACCTTTGGGGGAGCTCATAAATGTGAATTCAGACAGTTTCTGATTTCCACTCCCCTTTTTCTGCCTCTGTGTTCCTTTGCTGTGGTTGTTCTTCCTTGAGGTGAAGGTGGTGGACCGTGATTTGGGATGCCGTTTCCAAAGATGTCCCGAGTCTGGCTGCTTCTTTTCACTGATTTCAGTTTCATATGAGCCAACAGGGACGTCACTCCAAGACTTTGAGACGCCATCTGCATCTGTGTGAACACTGCCTTTATCTGGATCATGTAGACAGCCACCTTCAGAGGGGCTACCGGACTGCTCAGGTGTCCCAGCAGATACATTTTTTTCCTGTTCCTTAAAATAAAGAGCAGATGCTAGTCGGTGGTTTGCTGCCTCTATGTCTGCAAACTTTCTGTAGAGAGAGACACATGAGGAGAAAGAGGAAATATTGAAATAACAGTAGTTTCCAAAATGCCATAAGTGGTTCCCAACCTTTTGCGACCCTTAAACAACAGTTAAAAGGCTCAACATTTGGGGAAATACACTTATTCACTCTTGCCGCAAGTTAGAGATGACTGATCACTTTCATGTCTGTACCTATTTTTATACAGTCTATGGTCTGTACACTAACTATGTAGCTAGAGCCAGCAGCTGGTTAGCTTAGCTTAGCATAAAGACTGGAAACAAGAGGTAACAGCTAGCCTGGCTCTGTCCAAAGGCAACAAAATCCACCTACCACCAATTCTAAAACTCACTAATTAACATGTTATATTTTTATTTAATCTGTACAAGAAACTGAAGTGTAAAAACAACCTTCCTGGCTTCCTGGCAACCTCACAGTGATGCCAAGTTAGGCAGATTTTGTTATCTTTTGATAAAGCCGAGCTAGCTGTTTCCCCATGTTTCCAGTCTTTATGCTAAGGTAAAGATGCTGGCTGCAGCGTCATATCTACAGTACAGACGTGATGTCAGACTATCAGTCTTCTCATCTAACTCTTGGCAAGAAAGCGAAGAAGCACATTTGCCAACATTTTGAACTATTCCTTTAAAATTAAGCAACGTTTACTGAAACTCCTCATGACAAGAGTTGAGATCAGTTCAAGCAAAGAGTGATTTTTTATTCTTGTATTGTTCAATTTGAAGGATTTTTAGAGGCAAAAAGTGTCCAATGTTTCACAAGAAAAAAGTTCAATTTTGGAAAAATCTTCAAAAATTAACATAATTTTATTCCTTTAATAATCTGGTGACCCCTCTGATTTTTCCTGGGTCCCTTTGAGGGGTCTCAAACCCCAGGTTTGGAACCATTGCCTTAAGATACTGGCAGCCACAAACTGTTTTACATTTTAATATCAGTTGGTTTCAGTGGTTTCTGCTCCCCCCAACACACCTCTGAATCATGTTGTGCAGGAAGCGACGGTGGTTGACCTGCCGTTTAGACGGCCGGTTCTTACGCGGTTTCTGAAGGGTCCTCATCATGTGACCTGCTGCTGAAGTTACAAAGGTGTAGAGGTCACGACCCCAGGGGACCCCTCGCTCCAACCCGGGCTCAAGAGTCACAGAGAAGGATGGTCGCATGGCTGAGAAATGAAATGTAAGTAAGTAATAAATAGCACCTTTCCAGAGCAGATTGTCACATGAATCAAGAGTCATGTCAAGTCCTTTACAATAAAAAATAAGACAACAGACATCAAATAAAATACAGATTTAAAAAGAGTAAAAACAACATGAATATAAAAAAAAATAAAAATTACACAAAGTCAAGTTTTAACAGGTGAGTCTTGAGATGCTTTTTAAAGCAGCTTTTTGTCCAAAAGGAGAGAGTTTCAAAGGAACCACAACCTCAAACCACAACCTCTCCTTTAGTTTTCAGCCTGGAGCTAGAAACAAGCAACAAACCCTAAACAACAGAGGACCTCAGACACCGACTGGCGACATGAGGCTGCAGCATGCAGAGCTCTACAAAATGATCACAAGGATCTTGAATCCTTTGTGCCGTCAGCCATCAGACTCCACAATGCCACAGCACCCAGCACCTTCTACCTCCACAGATCGAGGCTCAAAGAGACACAACTCACAGATAAACTGACACAGATATTGCGCATGTATATACAAACAGATACTACTATGAGTGTATGTATTGTATGTATATTTTTAGGAACAGCACCATGGCACATGTATTAATATCTTAATTGAATTAATTAGTTGAATTCTGAATTTGATGGGGAGCCAGTGTAAAGAAATCAAGATCGCTGACACATGAAATGAGAGGGTCGGAGATGAGAGATCAGTTTTAAGAGGATAAGAAAAGAGGAATTCCATGTAGACAGAGCTGTCATGGCGCTGAGCAATAATTGTTTAAATCAATTCAATTATTATGTTTCATGAGTGATTTAACATAAAAGGAAAAGGTTTACTCAAAGGTTGCACTATTTTCTTGTCACTTATTTCTTATGCACTTGACTAATTCTAGTCATTTTTTACTTTATTTTTTTTTTCTGTAGCGCTTTTCCTCATTGCACTGTCACCTGGTCAGCTGCTAGATAATTGTAACACAGATCTTTTGAGTCACTGTCTTCTAACACTTGATTGTCCAGCCTCACTTGTAAGTCTGTAAAATGATCAAATGTAAATGTTTATGAATGATTTCTTTCAAAATCATTAACTTGGATGCTGTACATGATGTTAATCTGCAGCCTTATAGTGGTGATAAAAGCAAATGAAACAGCATAAGGGAGCTCTCTTGTAAATAGACAAGGGAATTTAAAATGTAATGTTACTTGATATGACAAAATAACAGTTTCCAATGAGATTTCTGTCACATTCAATACCTATAATTACAGAGGAACATTGATAAATTGGAAACATGATAGCTGTCTGGTATATTTAGTCCTGTTTTATGCTGTTAAGCTCAAAAGAAAAATAATTCTCACCTTTTTCCTGTTCAGGCTGCTGTGTGTCTTCGTATCTTCCAGCAAACTGTACTGAGGACTCAGCTTGAGGGAGACGGGCGGCTTCAGAGAGAGCACTAATTTAATTGTCATTGTATATGTGTGTGTGCATGTGTGTGTGTGTGTATATATTGTGGGTCTCCATGCGCAAATTAAGTCAAGTGAAATCGGCGCTCAGTGCAAATGCACAAATTCCCCCCTTTTTTTTCCAGCAGTATGAATGGAATCCAACTTGACAAATTGATAGTGGGAGAGGAAGTGAGACACGATGAGAGGCCCTGAAAAGAAAGAAGCAATTATCTGAGAAGTCAACCGCTCGTGGAGGTGTGAGCACACGTCTCCATTGTGTGCAACACTAAAGGCAGCTTGTTAAATACTGCAAGACACAAACGCACCAGTTGAACCATTTAACAAGCCCTTAATTGATCAGCTTAAACTCTGGCCCTAATTACCACATTCTCAGAGGGAAGAGCTAAGATGGTTGCTAGTGGCTTTAATTGACCTTTGCAATTCAATAGCTCACCTTCCAAGTACAGAATTTTACATATCTATGGCAGCAGGTGGGTGAATAGGCTGTCCTTTTCACAAAGCCCAGATAAACAGTGAGAAATAAAAATGTTACATTATCGCCTTTTTTTAAAAATTTTTACATTTTGCTGTGGATGTTCAAAATGATCTCATCCTTAATTTCAGTTCAGCCGGTTTTATTTGTATTTGTTTTAAACAAAGAACAAAAAAAAAAAGACATTCAAGACAAGAGAGTTGGATATATCTACTTAAGTATTAGGTTTCTGGGTGTGTATATTTGTATTATGTGAGTATTTGTCAGAGTACATGTGTGCATATAAAATCTATAACATGGACGGTCAAAATAATAACTAGTTTCATTTGCAAGGAGGTTGAAATATGTAATAAGAGTCTCCAGAAAAGTTCCTGAGTGGTTCTGAATGGTTTAAATTAGAGTTGAAACTCTATTATTTTAATTACTGATTTATTGTTCCTAGAGCCTAAGGTGTTGTCTACAAATTGAAAGATAATCAGTTTACTATCATGCATGACACAGAAACAATTAAATGTGTGGCATTTCTCCTTAAAAAATTACTAAATCAGTAACTTAGTTATCAAAACAATTGCAGATTATTTTTTTGCTAATTGACTAATTGATTAGTTGACCAATCCCTGTGACTCTTGTGTTAATAGATTTTAGGCATACAGCACCGTCAAGGGGAACTCTGGTCAATAATAATAGAGAAAGTTAAAGTGATCTGTAGGTGACACTTCCAAAAGGTGTGTTTATAGTCATTAGGTATTTGCATGTTGCAGTGTTGGCACTTTTTAGTGTCTGTAAGTCCCATGAGAAATGTGTTGTGTGTTGTGTGTTCTTTGCAATATTGACTGAGGTTGGAAGAAAATTTGAAAATATTTAGATATTTAGAGGTTCAGATTACCGGCGAAGTGTCTCTGAGAATATCAGATGCCAATCTGTCATAGGATTCAGAAAGTTTTGAACAAAACATGCTTGTACCAAACATGATCTGCAGTGTGGCTGCCAGAGAGGGGTAGGGGGTTAGTTTCATAGAGGATGAAATAATGGTTTTCATTTGATGGATTTACATACCTGCATATAGACGAATGTTTGGTTTTTCAGCTAATTGCTTAAAAGTAATTGTTCTGAATTATTTGTCCAAGCTGTGTGATACCTCTAGAGCTCACTAATGGAAAATAGAAGTGGCTTTTATTGATTGTGAAATTTTCATTGTGTCTAAATTAGGTAGATTAAGGAAAGACAACTTTTTGTTTATGTATTTGATGTACTTTCAGCCACACTTCTATCGTAAAGGACATTCATGGCTCAGTTCAGTCAGGTGGATGTGCACAAAAGTGGAACATCTTGTAGATTCATTGGGTTACAAGACTGTTGTTTTAACTTCTTTTTCGTCTTGAACAAGCAACTGTGATACATGATACATGTCTAATTATTGCTTTATCTTTTGGTCCAGGTTTTCAAATGTTATTGAGACTTTAACTTAAACACATTTCTTGCACCTAACCTACCTGTCTTCTTTCTTTATGCTAATAAAATAAAAATTTCCAAAACCAGGCCCAAAATCACAAATTTGCAAGGGGCTTCACAATCCGTACAGCATACAACACCCTCTATCCTTAATTCAGATAAAGAATAACTCTCCAAAATCCATCTCATGGCACTTTACTCAAAGGAAGCAAGCATTGCTGCAGGAGTGACATCTATTTTTAGTGACACCACATGTGCTTCTGACCAGCAAGCTGCACAGCTAAGACAGCTTCTGGTGTGGCCTCAACTTTAACACTTCAGTCGATGAGAGAAATGTGTGGTAAGTTTATTGTTTATAGTGTTACACAGACATGAGAGGAAATAACTGAGATAAGATATATTATTCATACAGTATATAGGTGGTGTTTTTATAACTTCTCTACTGCCAACAGCATTATATTGCTTTGTTGGTCACTTCTGTATCAGTCCTCACATGTGGTATTTTCTCAGATTCTTCTCCAGCAGGCTGATAAAAACATCTTATCACACATTCTCTGCAACAGTGGCCGAACTTTGACCCGGTGAGAATACCCTCCCTCACTTGTAGATTCACATCAGCTCCTCCTCACCCAACAGAACCAATCAGAAAACAGTTTGTGTGTCTGTGGCCTTGGAAATTTAAGAAAAGGGTGAGTGGAGTCACGCTGAAAGGTAGGTTTAACTGCCTCTTGGATAAAAGCCGTAACTCAGAGCAGTATATGAGACAGAAAATATAATTTTCCATATGTGATTTGGAACATCAATCCTTTACTTCAGCTTAATTTCCATAAAAGTTTTAACATTAGTTTAGTTTGATCATTTATTTTAAAACCTTCCTCACTTAAACATTTCAGATTGTGAACACTGACACCCAGTGGCTTTAATCAAAATGATTTCAACTGTAGTAATCTGTTTTTCAGTATCACTTCTTGAACTGAATTCTCTCTCTAATCAGGTTTTTCAACATGAACCGAGCCTGGGCTTTGTTCAAGGCTCACCCATACATCAGCAACGTGGTGGGATACACAACGTTGTTTGCCTCTGCTGACCTCATCCAGCAGAGCGTGCTTGGTGGCAAACCTGCTGCAGGCTCCTCATCAGAGGACTCAGCTGGCATTGACTGGTGTCAGACGGCCCGTGTGGCGACTGTCGGCTTCTGTTTCCATGCCAACTTCAACTACCACTGGCTCAGAGGGCTGGAGAGGATGATGCCGGGGAGCAGCGTCAAGGCAGTGACAGGGAAAGTTGTGGTGGATCAGCTGGTTGCAGCTCCTCTCACCATCAGTGCCTTTTATATTGGTGAGTGTGTTACAAAGTCTAATTAAATATTTTGTATTAAATATTTTGTTGCGCAAATTGCACCCTCTCTGTAAAATGTCCTAAAAAAATTACCATTAAATACCTGTAAATTACTCTGAAAATTTCCAAGAAATTTGTATAAAATTAAAGGACCTCCAAAATAAAATGTATTTTTAACATTTTGTAGTTCAGATTTAGTTTTAGTTTATAGTTTATTTTAGTTTATAGTTAAGTTTTTAGTTATTTCTTATCTTCCTCTTTCAGTGTTCTTGCGTTGTTTGTTTTTGTTTATGTGTAACATTGCAGTATCCTATTGGGATTAATAAAGTACTCTTATCTTTCCATCTTTGAACTAATTAAAGAGATAACTGGAACATCCTGAATGTAAAGCTCCATTTAAACCCAAGTAAATGTTCAACCATCATTTGTTTATTATTTTAAACTTTATTCACCCTTTATTTTGAATTGAATTTTTAAATTTTGCATGTTCAGCTGACCTGCTCTGCACTGACTTAAAGACTCTCTTGGTTACACTTTTAAATTAAATGGAATTAATGAACTGTACCAAAAAACACTGCCCCTATTACCTATTATTACTATCAAATTATATAGTTCTTTCCATGAAACTTTGTAGAAATAATTAAAAATTACAGACAATTATACTATGTGACAATGTTGTGAAACGTTGTGATATGAACTATAATTCAAACAGTGAACAGTGCTCTCCTACACATGTGTTTCTACTGATGGACCCAACAAAGATTCAGTAAA
Organism: Thunnus thynnus; assembly: GCF_963924715.1. NCBI lineage: Eukaryota > Metazoa > Chordata > Actinopteri > Scombriformes > Scombridae > Thunnus > Thunnus thynnus. Next base: position 15,104,825 of record NC_089526.1, on the reverse strand, counting down.
ATATTTAATAGCCTCCTCTACCTTTTAGGTTTAAGTTTACTAGAAAACAAAGATGACCCGCTTGAAGACTGGAGACAAAAATTCTGGACATCTTACAAGGTATAAAGTATATAAAGGTTGTCCTTAGATTACATGATGATGATGGATAAATGTATGGGGTGCCACAGGGCTTCATTCTAGGACCAATTTTATTTTCTCTTTATTTACTCCATTTTGGCCACATTATCAAACAGCATGATATCTAATTTCATTGCTACGCAGATGATACTCAGCTGTACTTGTCCTGCAAACCATCTGAATCAGTTAAGTTATCTTTCCTGCATAATTGCCTAGCTATGGTTAAGGACTGGAAAATTTTCTTCAGCTTAGCTCCTCCAAAACAGAAATCCTCATTATAGGTCCTGAGCACATTCATCATGGCCAAGGTTAGCCTGCTCTTGGCAGTCTAGCTCAGCATGTGGTACCCATTGTTAAAAACCTTGGAGTTATTCTTGACCAGACCGTCACTCTGGAGTCCCATGTTAAAAGGTTAACTGAGTTGTGTTCTTTCCATTTGAGAAATATCTCTAGAATTAGATCTTTTATTACTTTTAATGATCTTCACAGAGTGATTCATGCTTTTATCACTACTTGTCTGGATTATTTTAATGCCGTGTTTATATGCCTTGGCCAAAACATGATTGCACAGTTTCAGGGTGTCCAAAACACAGCTGCTAGACTTTTAACCAAATCATGACATCATCATATCTCCGCTATATTAGCTTCCTGTCACTGGCTGCCTGTCTGCTTTAGAATTGATTTTAAAATGTTAATCGTGGCTTTTAAGGTCGTTGAATGCTATGGCACTGAACTACCTGGCTGAGCTTCCAAATCATTACTTACCAGCCCGTAGCTTGAGATCCTCTGATAAGACCCTGTTAGCTATCCTCCAATCAAGGCTGAAGACCAAGCGTGACGGGCCTCCAACACTTTGGAACAGCTTACCTGAGGAACCTAGACTAGAAAATCTGCCTTCTTTTAAATCGTCTCTCAAGACTTACTTATACAATATGGCTTTTTCTCAATTACTTTATCTGATACTTTTAAGTGTACTTTTATCTATTACTTTATCTTTACTTTTAAACTGTTTTATTTGTTATTTCATTTGTTGACTGTGATTTTGTATGTGATTGTTTTGCTGCTTTCTTTCGTTTGTTCTTGTTTGTGAAGCATTTTGTAACAGTAGTTTTGAAAGGTGCTACATAAATAAAGTTATTATTATTATTATTATTATTATTATTATTATTATTATTATTACATTAAATGCTGCCAAAATGCAGTGTCACAAGTTATTCTGTCTCTGTATCTATTTATCTATTCCTCTGTAGGCTGGCGTGGTGTTTTGGTCAACAATGCAGGTGAGATATTCTTGTAGGTGGTAACATTGCTCACTTTCTGGCTGCACGCAGAGGCAGACATGCAAAGATCCAGAATGACATATCTTTTTTTTTTCATCTCTACCTCCATCTCAGGCAGTGAACTTTGCCCTGGTCCCTCCCGTGGCACGGACTGTGTTTCTGGGAGGCATTGCTCTGACTTTCACAATCTTTCTATGTCACCTCCGACAGCAGCATGACCACAAACTTGAATAAACTCGAGACCCTCAAAGCCACATGTTTTGGACTGAATGACTGTGATTTCAATCTGAAAAATTGTGTGTTATTATTTTTTGTGTTCAAATCATTTAAATATAACATTACAAATTCAGTTGCAGAGTTACATTTGCTGAGGAAACTGGGAGGATTCCTAAATAAGATAAAGGTCACGTCTCAAATATCTACATTGGTACCACACTGTGAATCAGCTGATTAGCCTACATGGTTCTTTTTCAGCTGTGATGTGTTTCTGTCTTGTTTCAACACTGAATAACAATGATGCAACAGTGCCTGAGTTTAATCCTGCAGATATTTCTGTTGGTGTAATCCTTTTTTGTAGGTATAGAGAACAATCTACACTTAATTGTCACACTATTTCAGTATCTCTTATACAGGAATCAATTGGTTAATGGAGATTGCAGGAAGAGGTATAGATGTGGAGCGCCCTGGTAGCTGAGTGGTTACTGCATATGCTACATAACTGTACCATCCCTGGTTTGATTTCAGCCAGAGACCTTTGTTGCAAGTACAAATGTTGCCAAACATACATTTTGTAACCAATGAAGATAAAACAGTTGTTGTTGTCAAATCTGCTGCTCACTGTGAAGTAGATTCTTTTGTCTTTTCTCAAACTGAATTTCATATTTTTTGCCATCACTCTGAAATCTGTGGGAGGAACAGTCTGTATTTATTATTGAATAAATACACTAATTTTCATATCATCATTTAATTTAATTATGGAGGAAATTAAGTGTCGGGACATACTGGTCGTTAATCTTATAGTTGGTGGTTTGATTCTAACCTCCTTGAAAGGGTCCTTGAGCAAGGCACTGAACCCCAAACTCCTCTTAATGTGTGTCTATGGGGTAAAAAAATACAAGATGCTTTGGACTAAATGTGAAATGTCCCAAATTAAAATAATTAATCTTATTGTTTTTGGAAATTGGCATGAAGAAATGTTCAAACGAGACATTTATTTCTTATTTTGTGTTTTGGATTAGTGCAGCAACTTAAATCATATGTCAAAATAAATGCAACTTAACAAAATATATATTATCATAATATTAATTTTCTCAACATTGTCAATGTTATCTTCACTTGTAGTGTAGTATATTGTTTACATATGCACTGTATTAATTGTAATAAGTAAATACATGTATAAATGAATGAATGAAGCTTAGAAAAGAAGAAAAAATTCACTTACATCTCCATACATCTCTCTGTCAACAGGTTTTATTCTTTGTTCTTGTTTGTGAAGCACTGTGTAACAGTAGTTTTGAAAGGTGAGATATAAATAAAGTTATTATTATTATTATTATTATTATTATTATTATTATTATTATTATTATTATTATTATTATTATATTAAATGCTGCCAAAATGCAATGTAACAAGTTATTCTGTCTCTGTATCTATTTATCTATTCCTCTATAGACTGGCGTGGTGTTTTAGTCAACAATGCAGGTGAGATATTCTTGTAGGTGGTAACATTGCTCACTTTCTGGCTGCACGCAGAGGCAGACATGCAAAGATCCAGAATGACATATCTTTTTTTTTTTCATCTTTACCTCCATCTCAGGCAGTGAACTTTGCCCTGGTCCCTCCTGTGGCACGATCTGTGTTTCTGGGAGGCATTGCTCTGACTTTCACAATCTTCCTGTGTCACCTCCAACAATATTAATTTTCTTGACATTGTCAATGTTATCTTCACTTGTGGTGCAGTATATTGTTTATATATGCACTGCATTAATTGTAATAAGTAAATACATGTATAAATGAATGAATGAAGCTTAGAAAAGAAGAAAAATTTCACCTACATCTCCACACATCTCTCTGTCAACAATTTTTATTGGGATATTTCTTCAGGACAAAGTAGTTTGTTGAAAACTGAGAAATGTGGATTATCCAGATTATTTTTTGTAATGTATTAGGAATATTTTACTGTTTTGAGCACCACAAACCAGATTCCATTCACCTCTATTGTTTTGGGGTGGGGACAGAAATCTTAAAACCAAAGAAACCGAAATTAATATTCACAAAGAAAACTGTCAAATTCAAAACCCTTTGTTGAATAACTTTTGTAATGATTTTACATGTTACAGCAACAGTGTATATATCGGCACCCTTTAATGATAAAAAAAGTAATCAAAATTTATAACATTTTATGTTCAATGTAAATCAGTTAACTTGTCATGGCGGTCCAATCTTCTTTTATGTGCTTTTTTGCTTGTTTAATTGAGACATGCCTCTTTATTTGTAGATTTAATATATGGTACAAGTACATGTCTGTAAATAAATAATAATTTGGTTAGTCCTTTCTAACACCAGAGGCACCATCCTAAATTACCACGGTTGTTTTGACGTTGGCCTTCCCGGAAGCGCATGCTCGGTTCTATGCTGTAGCCAATCAGACGCCCGAGAATTCATCGCACTGTTTATCGCGAGACCTCCGCTCTTCCTTTTCCCTTTTCGCTCTGAGTCCAAGATGGTAGGTGCAGCTAGTAGAAATCTAAAAACTCGTTTAACCTGAGTATCCACGACCATCCTTTGAATTACAGCATCATATCTTCTTAAGTGCAACATTTACTGGTTCTAAATATTGTTTACGTTACTGTGCCTTCATGATTTGGTGTTATTTGACCATGTAAATCATATTAGCTCACCTTCTTTGGTGCCGACATTAGTGCTGTTCAGGCAGCCGACTCACGCGTTGAAGTTGACCAGAAACGAGCTCAGAAAATGGCTTAGAAAGCGGAATATTGTGTCTAACTATAAAGTTTTATTCCCTTAAAATTTAGTGTGTTTTTAAGTGTTAAAACTGAGCCTTGCCTGTAAGCAGTTAGCTTGTGTGCATTGCCGCTTGAGTGTCAACGTGTGAACCGGCCCATTAGCTTACTACATGTTGGGCTGCCAGAAAATAAAACTAAAAGACACATCTTATAGTTACTTAAGTTATACTCATTCTAACTTCTCAGTATTTGTGGCTTTTGGCAGCATTAAATGTTAGTGTATATTATGAGATTAGCTTCAGTGAGAGGCATAAACTGTGGCTA